>NC_137875.1:19501301-19799813 GCF_963924005.1 Protomyctophum bolini
CTGCCTGCCTGTCCAATTGTCCATGAGTAGCTGTCTGTCTGCCTGTCTGAGTAGCTGTCTGCCTGCCTGCCTAATTGTCCATGAGTAGCTGTCTGTCTGCCTGTCTATGAGTAGCTGTCTGCCTGCCTGCCTAATTGTCCATGAGTAGCTGTCTGTCTGCCTGTCTATGAGTAGCTGTCTGCCTTCCTGCCTGTCCAATTGTCCATGAGTAGCTGTCTGTCTGTCTATGAGTAGCTGTCTGCCTGCCTGCCCAATTGTCTATGAGTAGCTGTCTGTCTGTCTATGAGTAGCTGTCTGCCTTCCTGCCTGTCCAATTGTCCATGAGTAGCTGTCTGTCTGTCTATGAGTAGCTGTCTGCCTTCCTGCCTGTCCAATTGTCCATGAGTAGCTGTCTGCCTGCCTGTCCAATTCTCCATGAGTAGCTGTCTGTCTGCCTGTCTATGAGTAGCTGTCTGACTGCCTGCCTGTCCAATTCTCCATGAGTAGCTGTCTGTCTGTCTGCCTGTCTATTAGTAGCTGTCTGCCTGCCTGCCAGCCAGCAAGTTGGTTAACAGAAAATAAATTGTTATGGCTGAGTAAAATAAAATACAATAAACACAATTTGCCTGAAAATAGATTACCCAGCTATGACCTTTTTCATGAAAAAAAATGAGTAGTGATATGGCTGACTGAGTAAAATAAAACAATCTACCTGAAAATAGATAGCTATAAGTGAAGAGCAATTTCCGCAATTTCCGCAATTACCATTTCCGCAATTTTAGCAATTTCCATTTCCGCAATTTCCGCAATTTCCATTTCCTCAATTTCCTCAATTTCCATTTCCACCATTTCCGCAATTTCCGCAATTACCATTTCCGCAATTTCCGCAATTTCCATTTCCGCAATTTCCATTTCAATCAATCAATCAGCAGTGCAGTGGAGTAAGCAGATTCAGTCCCTCAAGTCAAGTGTATTATTATAAGATTTGTATGACATAAAGAGATACATGCAAAGCAGCACATCTGCTACTTTTGATACTTTTGTGATGCCGTAGCAAATAGAGCAATAATTTACAAAAAAAGAAATCACAACACGTTTCTGGCCACAACATGTAAGCCATATTTAATGTTTTAGCAGTTAGTAGGCTACCACTCAATAAACAAGTAAGACACCCTAAAGGGCGAGGTCGCGTGCACGCATCCGCCTGGGTGATGGAAGACTGCTGGGCTGGAGCTTTGGTCGGATCAACATAATGGAATGAATTCTGTACTGTCCATATAGTGTGTCTTGAGTGTACAGGGTTTGATTACAGGTTTGAGTGTAGGGAGACCTGACGGACGGACGGACGGGCAGGTTTTGCAGGTTTTCTTAGTAATCTGCGACCTACAGTTGCAATAAAATGCACCGCATTGAAGAGAACCTCCTTCACTACGTTTTTCTGACTTTGTGTGGCTGCTGGTGTCGTCATAACATGTGGCCAATATCACAGTATATATCACTAGTGTATTACTAGCCGTGGGCATACAATGTCCATGGCGTTATTAGGTAACTGTTTGTGTGACGTCAGCATAGAACCCAGTCAAATATATATGCTGCAGATGCCTCTAGACAGAGAGCAAGACCTACAGTTCGAGGCAACTATCCTGAACACTGACGTTTTCCGTTAATGACTGTCAACTTGAAAGAGAGTTGGGCGTATACTGTTCTGCATGTTGTTTAGACTGTAAACAGTCAGCATGATCATTAAAGAATATCGAATCATCCTCCCTGTTTCAATGTCAGAATTCCAGGTGGGCCATCGCTACTCAACTGCATTGGCTAGTAAGATTGGAGGGGAGGTGGAGGTGGAAGTGTTGTCTAATGAGTCCTATAATAAAGATGGGGTGAGCGGACAGTACACACACAAGAAGTATCACCTTAACAACTTGCCAAAATGGTTTACTTGGATTTGTCCTAAATCAACCCTTTTCCAGGAGGAGGCCTGGAATGCGTACCCTTATTGCCGGACCATTATTACAAATGATTACATGAAGGACAACTTTTTCATCATGATTGAGACACGGCACAAGCCTGACATGGGAGAGGAGGACAATGTTCACGGATTAGACGAAGAGGAATGGAGTAAAGTTGAAGTTGTTCACATCAACATTGCTGACAGAAGTCAATTACAGAAAGTAGACTACAACCCTGAAGCGGATCCCGCCATATTCGAATCGGAGAAGACAGGAAGAGGGCCCCTCGGACGTGACTGGAAGAATGAACTCAATGACATGAATTGTCCTCATATGTGTATCTATAAGCTAGTCAAGGTCCTGTTCAAGTTTCGTGGTTTCCAGAGTAAGACGGAGGAATATATACAGGCGCAAGAAAAAAAAATCATTACCCTCTTCCATAGACAGCTGTTTTGCTGGATTGACCATTGGATCGACCTGACGATGGATGAAGTATGTCGCCTGGAGGATGAAATTAAGAATGACCTGAAGATTATGGAGAACTGTGACACAGGCGAGGTTATCGGTGAAAAGTGATACTAACCTGCTTAGTACACTACATACACGACATACACTAATGCATGTGGTTCTGGTGAGATGAGCTGTGTGCCCTGATACATCAACCCAGCATATCTGGATCACCATATACCAATACCAGATCTACCCAGTCAATATGCACTGAACACAAGCAAATCCATACTCAATTCTGATACACTTGAAATTAGCTCCAGTTTAAGCTTTACAGTATAGGATGAACGAATGAGGCTGGGTTTGGCTTCTGAGCAAACCCAGCCTCAGAAGTATTACCAACCAGGCCAACAACAGCCCTTACTGTTATGCTATTACTATATTCTCTTTAAATACCGGTATCTGGAGATGTGTGTGTCTATACGGAGATCCCGAAATCTCCCTAGTTGGTGTCAAACGTGACTGATGACATCATAAACTGGCCTCCGGGTACTCTGACATGGGTACTGACGTCGTAGCACCTGCTGACAAACCGGTACTGCATTTGTAACTTTAATATGATGATTGTCAATGTTTTTTTACGTTTTTTTGCGGTTAAGTTTGAATTGTCTTTTTTAGTATGGTAGTTAGTTACAATTAAAGTACCTGTTGTGCAGTAGTGCAGTACCAATTTAGAACGAGCGACTGCCAACAGGTGGTGCCATATCTTATAAGGTTTTCAGCTATTACTTACAATGGTGGAAACGTTCTCTTTCTAAATGCTATTCTCTCCTGTACTGTTGCTTCTCTGCATGCATGAATCCGCCTGGCATCCCCCAACTGGAACCTGTATTATGTTATGTTATTAATGGCAAGTTATTAGGCACTGCCCTCATTTACCTTCAAGCCATCACAGATTAGTTGAACAGCCAATGGATGGTGACTCATCTCCATCCAACACAGCTTTGGGCTGTCTTTTCTGCCTCTCTCCAGCTGGTTCCCCGTCTCTTCAGCTCCACCTCAGTGTCTCGCCTCAAGGTGTTCTTTAGGCCGCCCTATCTTCCGCTTCACCCTGCCTGGGGGTTCCAAGTCAGGGCCTGCCTGGGGGCTCCAAGTCAGGGCCTGCCTGGGGGCTCCAAGTCAGGGCCTGCCTGGGGGCTCCAAGTCAGGGCCTGCCTGGCATGTAGTACTAGCTGCCGGTTTCCTCAGGGTGTGACTGATCCATCCCCACTTATCAAGATCTGTTTCTCCCACCGGTTCCTGTCTCCCTTTCCATTCCATTTCCTCATTTCTGATGCCAATGGATGTGAGTGATAATTTATGCCTATGCGACATTCATCCAAAATTGTAACTCAGGTCCGTTTGACTAAGAATATAGAAGGTTTAAGCTGTTAAGTCAGTGAGGTTGGTTTCGACTGTAACAACTAACAACCCCTACGGTTTGGACTACGGAAGGTATAGACAACCACGTGTCTCACCTATACTCAAAGTGGTGTCATCCCCTATGTTCCCTGGGTTCTATGGTCCCCGCTTACCTTGAGGTTAGGGTTGTAAACGTGGAACCTAGAACCCAAGGAACATGGATAGCTGCTCATTTTCACCTGACCAGGGGCAGAGCTAGAATCACTCTCGAGCTGATATATCAGAGTACAGAGAGTATATATAGTAGAATACCTCCACACATTTTTTACACGTATATTTTGAGCGTTTTAAAATATTTAAAGCCCCATTTTCAGTAGACATTACCTTAGTGCCCAAATTTTAAAACTTTTGCTCTTCAATGCCAATTGCTTATTAGAAACATTGTAATTGTATTCTGTTCAATGGAGAATATAATTTTTTCTTGGGTTGCCATTTATTTAACTGGCATTCTTAAAGTTCAATTCTGGGTTTAACCAGACTGGGTCCAATTAATGGTGTGGCTTCATGTGGCCAGTCTATGACGCCAGTCCTCTATTACTATTTGGTAATATACGGTATATGTATATGTCATTTGTAAATTGATTAGCAGTATACTGTGGTTACTTGGGTCGTTTTATGCGTATGCCGTGGCTGCGTATGATGTCATGGTATAACTGGCTCTTGATGGTGACTTAATAATGATATGTTTCAGTGTCGGGTGGATTAAAGGTAATGCCCCTATGTATACAATACATGTACGTAATCTGACACCAATGCCATATCAAGCACAAATGAATCATTACGTCATACGCAGCCACGGGACATACGCATCGGAGCACCGGACAAGAAACATGACTTGCACGCTCTGCTTGTGCAAGTAATGACTTATAATATTTAACAGTAACCAAATGGACCCTCTTTGGTGGGCCATGAGCTATATATATATATATATATATATATATATATATATATATATATAAACATAAGAGGGGTTAGCAATTTAGCACCCCTCAAAAATAAATCACACTTGTGTGAAGTGAGGGGCATTCTTATGATCATACATCACATGCAGCCAATCTAATCATCACTATGGGGTACACACAGATGCACAAAGCTGGGCATAGGAGGGGCAACAATCTTATCATTGTCCATTTTAGCCATACTACAGTACATAGTTACTGCTAGTACAACAACCAAACCGGTGGTAGGGGCCGGTCAACACACAGGCATCTCTGTTTGGAGGACATACCATTTCAAATTCAGGACACCCCTGCAAAAATTGGCATTGTTAGACAATGGTTTGTGTTGTGTGTGATGTTAGATCAGAGCTTGGTCAGCCTATAAGGTGTTGGAGGGTGATGATACCATTAGACGCGTAGCTAGATATTCTGTAGAACTATAGTTTTCTTGTCTCAACGGCTGTCAAGTTGAGAGGTGTTGTATTTACACTGTTCTGCATACCACCATTCCACAAGTCACCATGCTCGTTAGGGAATTTCGAATCGTCTTACCCATTTCGGTGGAGGAGTACCGGGTGGGCCAGCTATACGCGATCGCAGAGGCAAGTAAGCAAGAGACAGGCGCAGGACAAGGCGTGGAAGTGTTGGTCAACGAGCCCTATGACAAAGATGGCGAGTCAGGACAGTACACACACAAGATCTACCACATGAATTGTAAATTGCCTAAATTAATCACTATGGTTGCACCAAGAGGTTCTCTTATTTGCCACGAGGAGGCCTGGAATGCGTACCCTAATTGCCGGACCATTATTACAAATGAGTACATGAAGGACAACTTTTTAATTAAGATTGAGACAATGCACAAGCCTGATATGGGAGAGGAGGACAATGTTCACGGATTAGATGCAAAGGAATGGAAGAAAGCTGAAGTTGTTCACATCAACATTGCTGACAGAAATCAGGTATCAACAGGGGACTACGACCCTGATACGGATCCTGCTATATTCCAGTCTGAGAAGACAGGGAGAAGCCCCCTGGGACCTGACTGGAAGAAAGAAGTTGAAAGCGACCCCAGTCGTCCTCATATGTGTGCCTATAAGCTAGTCACAGTCCACTTCAAATGGCGTGGATTTCAAACTAAGGTGGAGAACTATATACAGAAGCAAGAAAAGCGCATGTTTACCGTCTTTCATAGACAACTGTTTTGCTGGATTGACAAATGGATCGACCTGTCCATGGATGATATACGACTTCTGGAGGATGAAACTAAGAGGGAGCTGGATGAGATCAGGAAGAATGGTGAATACAGGGGCATGGGTTTCACTGACTAATGAAACTGACCTGCTTGCTGTGGTGGAAGTATTACCCCACTACATTTCAGATGGAAATACACTTACTTTGCAGATTTTGATCCGCAGTCCGCACAACCAAAATAGGGATAAAAGGGGGATCAAAATCTGGCTGGCTTGGATCATTAGGGAGGTTGCAAATGAGCATGTGTCCTCACTCCCCTCAGAAATCCATGAAGTCATCAGCCACTTCCTTTCACTGGAGTGTTTGTCCAGGGCTAATCTCTCAAACCCCAGAATAATCAGTGCCAAATGTCTTGGGCATGCTGCCAGTAGGTCAAGGGGAAGTGCCTTCATACATTTTTTTTCCAACATTTTTGAAATATTTAACTTTTTATACAAAACTCACACCCGTGTGAAGTGAGGGGCGCTCTTATCATCATACATCATCTCATTCTGGCCAATCACAATTTTTCGTCTTCACTTTTCTGACCTCACTTCAATATGTACTTTGCTCAGCCAATAAAATAATCGCTATGGGGTGATCAGCCAATCACAAGCCAATGTTTGTGTTCACACAAACCCGGAAAGCTGGAAATCGGAGGGGCTGGCGCCCCTCAAAAATGTATAATCAACGGTGCTCAGATGCGCTGAAACCTTTCCCCAATTTACGTTGCACCGCCCATCCGACCAATATTGACTCTGAGTCTGTATACAATTTAGGCATTTAGCAGACACTCTTAATCCAGAGCGATTTACAGTAAGCAAGAACAAAGAAAAACATGGTAATACATCAAATACATAAAAAGAGTCATCATGAATCATACGTAAGTTAAGAACCTAAGTACCTAACAGTGGAATATCTAATGAAACTATAAGTGTATACATACTTAATGTAAGTCGCTCTGGATTAAGAGCGTCTGCTAAATGCCTAAATTGTAAATTGTAATACATTATATAGTGTTATGTCTACATAAAGTGCTATTTAAGTTACACAAGTTGAGCCTATGCCTGTAGTGAGTCTGCAGTTCTGGTTGCAATGGGAAGTGCATTCCATAGTTTTGGAGCCAGAAGGGAGAAGAGTTTGGGACGTGTGGAGCGTTGTCCCGGCGTTTTTAGCGAAGGTTCCAGCTTGGCTGATCTGACCTGATCAGATCAGTTTGTAGGGTGCAATCAGACTTGCAAGATATGGGGGAGCCAAACCTTTGGTTGCTTTGAATGCCAGCATCAGAGTTTTGTACTCTGTGCGGGCAGCGACTGGATTAGACATTGTACATGTCTGTCTGTTTGTGTCTCTTTTATGCCCATATACTGTATGGAGATCTCTGTAATATATGGGCATATCCATCGGATCGGCTGTTCTGAACAACTGGAGATCCATATATGGACAACCATATTGTGTTTGTTTATGGTTATGTCTGAGTCAGAGCCTTGGTCTGGGCGCCAGCTGGCTAATTGGCCCCATCCTCTCATTAACCAATATTTTAATGTAAAAATCACATCCGTGTGAATCATTGTAGCATCATACATCATCTCATTCCGGCCAAATCAGAATTTGCGTCCTAACCTTTGTCTTCAATGTTTGTGTTATACGCAATGTTTGTGTTTGCACACACTAAAAGCTGGACATAGGAGTGGCTATAGCGCCCCTCAAAAAGGAAGTATACATCACAGGTCCGTGAGTTTATGCTAATACCGGTATATAATTGTCCTCAAGATACGCAAAGGACAGATACACCACACATTGACACACACAGATTTTCAAAATAGTAAATTCATTTTAGAGGGCGGTGACTAGTGGCATACAATATGCCAAATTCAGGATATACCAATGGCAACGGTTTGTGTTGTGTGTGATGTCAGACCAGAGCTCAGGCAGCCTATGAAAGGTAGACATATCTTTAATCTACAACACTTGTTGCTCTCATTCCGTCTATAGAACTATGTCTAGCCTCCTCGGATCACTCCACAACGGATTTAGCTATGGTCGTTCCATGCAGAAGTCATACCCTCGGCCTCGGAGGCACACCAAGACGGGCCAACCGGTCAGATCTATCCCAGCGCTAAGGCGGAGTTGTGCCCGCTACCAACCATACCCTTTTTTCTCTGCCTCAGCCCAGTCCACCTCCCCCACCAAGGACTCCGTACACTCAAACAGTGCCCAGGGATTGGTGGGGTTAAGGAACCTGGGAAATACTTGTTTCATGAACAGCATCCTGCAGTGTCTCAGTAACACACAGAGCCTACAGGACTACTGCATGGACAACTCCTACAACAGAGACCTTAACAGCAGCAGCATCAACAACAACAACACAGTCCTTATGAATGAATTTGCCAAGCTGATACAAACCATGTGGACGTCATGCAGCAGCAGCAAGGTTGTTAGCCCCTTCGAGTTCAAAGTTCAGTTCAAGAAATTTGCCCCCATATTTGAGGGACTCAACCAACACGATGCACATGAGTTTCTTCATTACCTTCTGGACGGGCTGCACAACGAGGTCAACAGGGTCACAGTCGGACCAAATGCCAGCGATGCAGAGGACTTTGACCACCTGCCAGATGAGGAGAAAGGGAAGAAGATGTGGAGTAAATACCTTGAGAGAGAGAACAGTAAGATAGTTGACCTTTTTGCGGGCCAACTGAAGAGCTCCCTGACCTGCAGCAAATGTGGTTTCTGCGCCACCGTCTTTGACCCCTTTTGGACTCTCTCTCTACCCATCGCAGAGGGTTCTATGGTCAGCCTGATGGACTGCGTGCGGCTCTTCACCAACGAGGACGTCCTCGATGGGGATGAGAAGCCAACATGCTCCAACTGTAAAGCCAAGAGTAGCTGCTCTAAAAAGTTCACAGTACAGAAATTCCCCAAGATATTAGTACTTCACCTGAAACGGTTCTCCGGGGGCCGCAGAACGACAAGCAGCAAGCTGAAAACTTTTGTCAGCTTCCCTGTACAAAACCTTGATCTGCGGGAGTTTGCCTCTGCATGCAGCATAGATGAAGTAGTGTACAATCTACATGCAGTGTCCACCCACTCGGGCACCACCAGAAACAACGGTCACTATACAGCCTACTGCCGCAACCCTGCCTCAGGACAATGGTACACTTTCGATGACTCCAGAGTAACGGCTAGAGTATTGTGCAAGCAGGTGTGCAGTTTCGAGGCCTATGTGCTGTTCTATGAAATGGCCTCCTCCCGCGGACGTGGGCCTCCATTGGCGCAAAGTCAGATAGATAGAATAATGGATGGAGATGGAGAGTGATGATACCCATACAACATAAATCACAAGACATGGCTGCGGAAGAAAGAGATCTCTCGAAATGTATCTCCATCAGGAACGAAATGTTCATTCCTGATGCTGGCGTATTAGTTTTTATTTTGAGAGATCTCTTGCTTTTGCAGCCATGCCTTGTGATTTACTGTATGATGTATGAGTAACGGTTATATAGAAGAGGAATTCAGTAAACGGATGTTTATATTGACCATTATGAATTGGTAGAGTTTTGAACAGGACTGACTGCAAGTTGAGACCTTTGTGTGTTCTTATTGAGAGTGATTACACATCTAACTCCAGTGGTGGTAGACAACTTTTTTTTTAACCTCACTAAAAGAAGTAATACCACAATGTTCAAATACAAGTAAAGGCCTGTATTCAAAAAAATACTTTAGTATAAGTATATGTATATGTGTTGGTATCAAAATATACTTATATGGAAGGTAAACGTATTCATTATATTTTAGAATCCGCCAATAATAGCCAAATATACAAGCTCACAATGCAGTATTTTTGAATAGCCAAAGTATAAAATAGGCAATAGGGCTTAAATGCTCTGAGCACGTCACTATGATGACTCAGCCATAACCATATAAGGAGTTCCCAATTCAGTTAGGCCCAGATATGGACTGTGCATTACTGATGATATCAACAATCTCCATATATGGGCATATTAATTAAAGGTTCAAGCACTGACAGATACATCCATACATGGGCAGTGGGCATCAGATCTTATTTTAATTATGATTAGGACACAAAGAAACACTTTCCTGTGGTCTTTATAATGTAATGTGTGTTTTTAGATATTTTAGTCATGATGCCATTGAAATATTGTAAACATTATGGTCATTGTAGGAATTCAGCAATGTAGTCAAACACACAGACTTCATTATCTTTCTGGCCATAGGGTGCAAATTTCAAATTGTGCTACTGTTATCTACTACAAATACTATTAACAATGAGTGACTGCAGTTTCTTCCAGCGGTAACATGTCCCTTTAAAGCTGCTATAAGCAATAATACAACATTTTAATTACCTTTTTATTTTTTTGGTATTCAGACAGCCAGCAATGGGTAGAACGCTCCCAAAACAAATGTATAGTCTCTGTGACACATCTACGGGCCTAATCTGCATTTAAAGATTTTCCTAGAAGCTTTGTCATTGGTAAAAAACTCGCAATGAATAACCAATCAGGAAGCAGACAGGCAAATCGACCAATGACAAAGCTTCTAGGAAAATCTTTGAATGCAGATTGTGGCCCCTAGATGTGTCACAGAGACAATTGCTGGCTGTCTGAATACCAAAAAATAAAAAAATAAAAAGGTCGATAAAATGTTGACATATTATTGCTTATATATAGCAGCTTTAAGGGATTACTTCCCGGGAGGAAATGAGACTATTAGACAGTTTGAGGGCTACCTCTTTGAAAGAAGTCTGAATTCCTTTCAGTTGGTAAATAACACCACAAAGGATTAATCCGGCCCTTCTTCCGATATCCTAGCTGGAAATCCCGAGAGCTTTTCAAGGCATATAGAGGAGCAGATTCAAACTAGTGCTGGAACCGACACCGGCTCCCTATTGGTTCACCAACCCATATGTTAAACAAACAATAGAGTATATGTGTTTAAAGAAGTGAGGTGCCTCACTTAGTCACTTCACACAAGACAAGTGTGATTTTTTTTCCTTTTGAAAACAAAGAATATCAGTAGCGAGGCTACCAATATCCAGATTCATGATTTTGTCTTGAGTTTGTGATTGCATCCTAGCTGGTTTAGTGATTTCCACAATTATTTGGTGGTTATTTTTATTCCCTGTTATTTTGTTATTGAAGATGCATTTGAATTGAATCCCTGAATGACTGCTCATCTCTAGATTTTCTATAATTAATAGAAAATAACATTTTCCTTTCTTGATTCAATGGCTGTTGAAATACCGTACCTTTACTCAAGTGCTGTATACTTAAGTCCACAACAAATCAGAGGCAATTTTTTTGTATTTACTTTTTACTTCACTACAATTATTTGACATCTTTAGTTACGAGTTACAGTACTTAGGCCTAGTAAATAACGATGTAAGACAATGGGTGCCTCTCACTTCACATGAGTGTGATTCTTAATGCTTGTTTAGAGCACTTTAAACAAACATGGCACTGGCAGCCAACAGATTACAGCCAAGCATGGAAAGATGATATTAGTGATTACCCCAACTCAAATGTCAAGGTAAATTCACTTAGTTGAACCTATGGCGCCCTCTAGTGGAGAAACGTAACATGCACCATTGCACCCCCTCCATTCTACCCATAGAGTAGATTCTACCCCCTGTACTACAACTCCCATAACACAATTTTCGACTGTCGTCAGCGTGAGCGTCACGTGGTAGCGGTTTGGTTTAGACATGTGGATGATGTCATTAAATCAATATGTAGTAAAATACATACTTGTTAGTAGTTATAGGGAGGTAGTTCACGCGGTTCACCCACGGTGAAAACAGAGAGAAAAACACAAACGGAGTTGAGCTTTTAAAACAAATAAACCAATGGAACGGGGCGACGCGCAACTGCAAGATCACAGTCAAAGTAGACAGAGAGAAGGTAAACAAGGAAGCAAATGTGCGAGACAACTCACACAAGGACTCCGACTCATACCACCACCACTGAGGTATGATTTGGTTGAAACTTAAGAAACACCGCCCGATCACATTAATTAATTCCGCATTTAAATACTTCTGTATAAGCTCATGTAAAAATGGAATATAAACCTGTCAGGGCGATATTGTTTGATTTGGACAACACACTCATCGATACAGCAGCCGCAGGTCGAATAGCAATACAAAAGGTGAGCCGACTTTTGAAGACCACGCTTGTTGGCCACGGTGACACCGCCATCAGTCAAATTTGTGACACGTTCAAAGAGGAGCTTCTTCGTGAGAGGTTTGATCCCACTGATGGCAAATCCATAGATGAGGTGCGAGTGGGCCACTGGGAGGAAAGCATTCAGTCAAATGCAGGCAGTTGTCCCTCATCCTCCTTGGCCAGCGAGTGCTACTACCTGTGGAAACGCAGTCGCCTGGAGCAACTCGGTCTATCAACTGAAATACTCGGCCTGCTGAAGGAACTCGGGTCCAGGTACAAACTGCTTCTGCTGACCAACGGGGAAACTCGGACACAACGGGAGAAGGTGGTGGCAGTGGGATGCGAGGAGTTATTCGATGCCATTGTGGTGGGAGGAGAGCATGCCGAGGAGAAACCTTGTGTCTCCATCTTCACACACTGCTTCACGCTGCTAGGAGTTGAGCCGCAGGACTGTGTCATGGTTGGAGATTCCCTGGACACGGACATCCAGGGTGGCTTCAACGCAGGGGTCCGAGCCACAGTTTGGATCAACAACAAGGGAGGCTTCCCACCTGACTGTGCTGTCAAGCCAGACTATACCATCACAACCGTTTTAGACTTACCCAATATTCTGTCAGACTTTGAGGCCAGAGAGTGACTGAAGCTAGCGTATCAAGCAGTCGATGATGATCATATGAATATGATGGTGTTTTACCCGAATCATGGGTTATAAAATAGAATAATCTGGCTGCCAAATCTTTGTGTGATATAAACGGTTTGTTTTTGAGTGGTGGGTCTGTCTATCCGTATGTTTAGGGTACCAACAGTCAGGGTGCGCTGTTGTTTTACATTGACCACTTAACCATCCCTTGAATAGCATCCCTTTTCTGAGTGGACCATTCCCAAAAAAAAGGCAGATCTACAAGCTCTGCCATCTGCAAACTCACAACGCCTTGCACTGGTGTTGTGATCTTGTAGATCGGCTATTTTCGACAAAGAGGTTTAGTGTGTAAACTTCACAATTGTGCGAAGTGAGGGGTGCCTTTCTTCACTGGTTTACAGGTGTAAGACTAAGTGGGTGAAACTAATTTTCATACAAGCTCCCCTCATTTGCACTTTTCAAGAAGAATAGAAAACGGGTCAGATATGCTATGTCAGATATTCCTGATATGATATCAGTAGAGTAAAATATATACGGTGCATGGTTAGAAGAAATGGTAATGGAATAAGGCAGTTCAAATAACAGCAGATATAGTCTATAGTCCAGGGGTGCCCAAAAGGTAGATCGTGATCTACCAGTAGATCACAAAGGCTGTGCATGTAGACCACATGACATGGCCATAAAGAAAGTATAATTAAAATAGGCCTATAAAAAGCATATATTAATAATCAAAATTCACAAAAAGCCTCTTTTTGGCATCTGTCATTAATAGGTGACTTGATTGATTGACAACAGGGCCTGTCAAGGTGCATTTGTGTTCAAGAGTCAGTGAATTACAAAGAACCCAAAGACTTTCCCCTGACTATTTCCCATTACACGTGTGTTTGTCTTATATGTAACGCCAGTACCGCTATTACAAAGCCCCCTCATGTACATTTTGGGGGGTGGGTAGATCATGTTGAGCTTGCCATTTTAAAGGTAGTTCTCAAGTAAAAAAAGTGTGGCCCCTTTTCCACCGGTTGGTTCCCAGTGGGAACCGGTTCAGTTCTTTTTGGTTCTTAGTCCATGAGCCAGAGCTCCAAAATTGAAACGTTAAATATGAATTGAGTGGGCAAAACCATACCATTACCTATATTAGATTGTTATCACCATTAAACTTCCCCAATTGAGTACTTACACGAAGACAATGATTTATTGTATTACAAATTACAAACTGAACCGGTTCCCATTGGGAACCAACCGGTGGAAAAGGGGTCTGTGTGTGGGCACCCCTGGTCTATACACACAAAGGGGCACTAGTGCAGCAACAGATATAGAACATGTGTGAGTCTTGCATGTACTTTTATTATACAGTACAAAGTAGATGGTAGGTCTTTGTCGGAAAAGTCTACAGTTGCAATCTTTCGGGAAATATGTTGGCATATAGTCTCGGAGATTACCACACCTGCTTAACACTGTCCCTGCCACACTGGAATGCGGAAGTGTCGTTCTCAGTCACTACCAAGTCCAAACTCATAATAGGTTGACGGACGGCTAAAAACATTTAAAACAAGGCCTTGAGAAGCGGATTTGAGCGCAGTGAGGGCACCCCCGTTAGGTGAACAAGTGGCCGAGTTGTGCAAAGTCTGCTTCTAGTAACCAACTCAGCTCCGTTCGAGTTTCATACTAATAGGCAGAGCATAAATCAAAACATCACACCCCTGTCAATATGCGATACAACAGCGAGTCCCATAATATTAAACGGGCATATTAAAATCTGTCCCAACTTGTCACCTATTTGTGTCTTGATTATGTATAATGAAGAATGGGGGGAAAAAAACGGATTACATGAAATCATCCCATCACGTCAAACATGTAACAAACGACTTACCGGTATAGCTTATAGTGTGACCTGAGAGTAAAAAAATGTTGCAAAATTATATTTTAAAGTGGCTATATCTAACTCATTGTTTTTGTTCCATCCAGATTAGCAAATTTATGAACTGTATGGTACAGTAAACGTTTTTCCCCTTTTTTTTTAATCAATCTGTCCACTTTCCCTGGCTGTGTTTTCATTCATTCATTGCATTCTCTTGCTTCTGCTGTGTTTTGAGTTCAATCACAGTCTCTCAGGCAGAGCAGGATGAGCGGCTGCCTGTTAAGACCACTCATGTCAATGCAAGGGTTGAACACGGGGTACAGGGGCTCCTTACACTCCACAGCAAAGCAGTGAATCACAGCCAGAGTGTCCGCATTATAGAATGACAGCTCTCCCTTCTGAAGGTCTGCGAACATACCCAGCTTTCTGAGTCTCTTTCCACCAGCTGGTAGCTGCTTCTCCTGTGCGTCATGGCAAGCCAAGTATTGTCCGTCTCCATGGTAGATGTACCAGGATGTCTTATTCATATCTGGACTAGAGATATTCACAGTTGTGCCATCTTTATTTGGGAGGGGGCCAGTGGTCATACCAAGTAGCCAGTATGGTTTCTCCTGAACAATGACCTCCCAGTAGTGCTTTCCAGTAGTAAAGCACTCTTCTGCTAAGACGCTGTATTGGGAGTCATATGGTTGAGAGCTTGGCACTTCACCAAGAGGCTGTCTGCTCCATTGAACCTGTTTCCTGTCTTGGGACAGCTCCAGTTTGGGGTGTGCTGTCTTGGAGTCCAATGACATAGTACTTAGATCTGTAAAAGAAAAAAGAAAAACATGACCCCATTAATGTAATTAATTTAATTATATGTTAAGGTTTGACTTTAAATTCTTAAATATTTTATTCTGTACGAACATGACCACATCCGTGGAAGGTGCTGCGCCAAAGCCATGGATAGGTCATCTATTAGCCTTTCGACTGTTCTCAACCTCTCAGGATCACAAAGATCTTTGTCTACTTCCTGGATGGGTGCTAAATCCAGAGGTTTGCTGTAATAAAAAATAATAAATCATTAGAAGGTAAAGGATATACTGTATGAATGAAATGCGGTCATACTTTAAAATTAAAACTTGAACAATACATCCACTCACCCAAGACTGTGTGCTGTGATTTGCTGTCAAAGGCATAGATAGACACATTGTTTTACAAACTGAAAAAGTCTGAATATACTATATTAGTCTAAAAAAAGAAAAGCAACTAGGTGCTCAATGGAGGTGCAGCTTAAAAGATCAAAGGAACTCAATTGCTGAAGAAAAAGTGGCGATCCGAGCACTCAAAAAAGTTACAAAAATTAGTAGAGGGTGGATATAAAATCAAGGTAGGCTACTAATAAAGTTAAAACACCGACTTTTGAGTCACAAAGGAGTCTTTATCAGGGCTTTGTGAGTTGAAACATGGTGGTGGTGTAATATTTCTCTATTACACCATTATTATGGACCTCAAGGTGGTACACTTAATGTTTTGATGGACTATACGTTTTGAACTATTATATGTCATATAACCGGAACCTCCCTGGATTTATTGGGACATTATGCATCTATTCTACAGTATATGTACACATTATATAGGCCCCACCCATTTCCACCTATACAGTTTTCGTATTTAATGCTGTTTAGCTATAATTGGCTTGACATTTTGTAGGATCTAGGATGGGACTATTTTTCAAAAAGGTCCATAATAAATGAATACATGTATACTGTAGATCAACCTCATGTTGAATTACATAATGCCTTGATGATAGAGAGCACCACTAAAAGCCCTTCTACCCATTGGAGGCACTCGAGGGAACCACAGGTTACACAAGTTATACTTAGTTACAATTGTATTATTCAAAGTTTAACAATTTAACAGAGGTACAAAGGTACAAAAACTATAAATGCATAGTAAATTGCAATACCTGTAAGAACTTCAAGTCGTTTGTCTCTTGAAGTAGAGATTTGCTGGCAGCTCTGAAGTTGTTTATGTCTTTGAGATGGACCTCCATGATGGCCCTCTGGGCGTCCAGCCACGCTGTCATGTATGTCTCCTCTGCGTCAATTATTTGCATCATCAGGCGTTCATCGCCGTCTAGTACAAACCGGATCCTACTGTACTTTTCTGAGATCCTCTCTCGGAAATCTGCAGTAGACTTCTGGAAAATGAGAACAATGGTTTGGGTGGGGTGGGATGGAGGTATAATCTTGTATAAAATGAATCGTCTGCGGGGAAAATATTCCTTGTGTACCAGTGTCTCTGCATACAGTGACTCCAAATCTTTGATAACATGTTCTGCTTCACTTCTTCTCCTCAGCAATTGGCTCATAGTGGTCTCTAACATGCCCTATTAGTAGATTGACATACAGAAAACAGGCTGACAGAACAATAGTATGAGGAATGTCAAAATATGAAAGAATGCAAAATTGTCAATATTTCTTTGACAATTTTGTCCTCATTATCATTATTTGGTGATCATTACATCGTTACATGGCATCTATACTAGACTGACAGTGATACTTCACCTTAAAGTCTGAGCAGGCCTCATGGATTTGAACTGTCTGGTGGCTCTTGTGAACTCCAACCAGGGCACACAAACAGCACACAGGAACCTTCTCTTCCTTACAGAATAGCTTCAGTTCCTCCCTGTGCTCCCTGCATTTCATTGACATGGGGTCTTCAATCACATCCACCAGTGTGTGCTCCCTCAGAGCTGCCCTCTTTTGGTGCAATAGAGCATGGGCCTGGCACAGCGACGCATCGCAGGTGAGACAAGTCCTTACAGCAATCGCTTTTTCCTCTATACAATGGTCACAGCAGATAGACGGAGAAATTGATGTTGTACCACTGGGAGCTGTTTTCTGTCCCATTGCTGCCGATCTGTTGTTGGTAAAGTCCTTTACCTTTGTCTGAAGGCTTGTATTTATCTCCAGGGTAGGGCTGGAAGGAAGCATTATCTGACACTCCGGACAAAAGAAAGGCCCCGCATCGGAGACATCTGCATCCCAGACATTCCGGATGCAAGTGAGGCAGAAATTGTGTCCACATGAGAGTGTCACAGGATCCGTGAAAAGGTCCTGGCAGACAGGACATTCCAAGATATCCTCCTCAATGGTTCCCATTGCTGCTTGCACACCTGTTATGGCTCAGTCTCAGTCTGCACAGTGTCCTGCTTGCTCATAAATGTTTCATAGACCCCTACTACACGCACAGCTCACGTACCAAAGTGTCACATTACTAAAGATGATTTGATATCGTCCTGCCGGCTATTATGCCTACAAGGTATACATTTCAGGAAGTTATTTTTGCTGGGCAATGGTGCATCATATGCTTGAGCAGTTTTGTTTTCTTTATTTTCACATTTTATTTCCTGATTTACTTTATAAACATAGATCCCACCCCACTCCCAGGCACTTAAAAAAATTGTAGTTTTTAGAATTTTAAAAAGCATATACTATAATGTTATTTGATTGATTGAATACTTTATTGGCAGAAATATAATTACAGAAATGTAATCAGTACAGGGTACAGTCAACATATGTCCAAAGGGATCACTGAAAAAAGTCCTTGCGGTCTTGTTTCCATTCAGGCCTGGGTATTCAATTCATAATCATGCGACATGATGTATGATGTTGTGTATATGTATGGCCTGCCCAACATAAGCTGAAGCTCAAAGCTTATTGATGCCTATCCTTTGTTATTTTCTTTAACATATTTTAAACTCACATAAATGTATTGTATTAATTATAATATTATTCAGTTTTTATTCTTATACCTCCAAGCATAGTATTATTTTCCTACATATACAGTATATCACTCATAGATACATGCATGCATGCATATATACACCACCATACACATATAGATCCATCACTTATCATGTCTGTATTTCTCCAAAAGCCGCACATCTTGTACCTTTTCTTAAATAGAATTAAATTATTGCACTGCTGGACATTCTCTGGTAAACCATTCCATATTTACTCCACTGACAGATATGCACATGCTCTTCAGAGTGGTGCGAGCACCAAGCTGTTTGAAGTTTTGCTCCCTTCTTAGTTCATATCTCCCCTCCCTTTCCATGAACAATTTCAGAATATTTCCTGGTAGTAGTTTATGCCTTGCCTTGTAGATGATTTGTGCTGTTTTAAACTTTACTATGTCCATAAACTTCAATGTGTTAGACCTCATGAATAGTGTGTTTGTGTGATCATGGAAGCCTACTTTGTGGACTATTCTTAGTGCTTTTTTTTGTATAGTGCATCAGGGTTGAAGGTTACTTTGGTATTTCCCCAAACCTCCATGTAGGTCAGATATGGCATTATTAGGGTGTTGTATAATGTGATCAATGATGTATAGTTTAAGATACAATATGCTTAGCTTTGTGTAGGATCCCAAGTAACACTCCTTGTTACTTTAGCTCATATATAGTTGAAATTCCAACTGAATTTATGGTTGATTATAACCCCTAAAAATGTATTTTCATAAACTCTTTCCAGCCTGTTGCTGTTTTCAATATAACTTTTTAGTTTTTACCCAATTCAGTCGTGCAGAAAAAAGTTTTTCGAGGATTTTGGAGAATTGTGACAAGGAAACAGGTCTGTAATGAGTGAAAAGGTGTTTATCTCCTGCTTTGTGAATTGGGATGACTAGCCATTTTCATCTGGTCAGGAAAGGATCCGGTTTCTGGTCAGGAAAGGACCATTAGCATAAGACATCCAATGTATGTGTAGTTTATTCTGATGTGAAATCATGGCACAAAAGACCATTCTGACCACCCCAAAAATTGGCACGCACACACGTGCCCAAAATTGGCGTGTCCTTTCTTGAGGTTTGGGGGTTTGGGTCACCGGCCCTATATGCAAACTCTGCAGCAGAGTTGTTCAGGTTGGATATCTTTCTAGCTGCTAGTCAGTGTACCTGATTGGATTCATGGACATTTTAATTGTATCTTAGTATGGTTCCTGAATCCTGTCCTCTAGCCAGGCCATATGAAGTGCCCTACATGTTATCAGTAAAATCTGAAAATGCAATAATCAGCAGTCTCACATAATGACAATCTGTATTTTAAATTAACTGAATAGGGCCTTCCACGCCAAGTGCTTTTCTTGGGTAACTTATACATTAGCAGACGTTATATTAATTGAACTGTAATTTCCTGTGCTTTTAATGAAGTATTCAATCAATCAATAAGGGCGAGGGATAAACAAACAAACAAACAAACAAACAAACAAACAAACAACAACTAAATATAGAATAGAATAGAATAGAATAGAATAGAATAGAATAGGGACGATCAAGTGTGTGACTTTACACGGCACTGAATCCTGCGTAGAAGCTGTTGGTGAATTGCTATATGGCGCGCCGCGCACGTGTCTGTTGTCAGTGTTGTGGATGTGGCAAGGCACCAGAGCAGTTCCTCTGACGACGTGTCCCTGTCCTCTCATCTGCAGTGAGGCACACACTTAGAGGCACACACAGCTGCACCGCTGGGAGGATTTAGTGTTCATATCGCATGGGTAAGAGATGCACGTGCTAATAAGAGGTAAAATGTCGTTATGCTAGTAGGAAGGCAGCTTACACTAGCCATGCTTGCCATAGCACTGCTGCGGATTGTGCGGAAGCGTCCCAGTATCCAGGCTAAGCTGAGAGAGTATAGCCACATGTACAGTAGCCTGCCCTACACATGATTTTTAGCACAACTAGCTGGATAGCTATAGCTACACATGCAGCATAACGTTAGTTTAGTATTGATAACGGCATGCAACAGCACGCAGCCTTGTGTTATGTCGCTTAGCTGTAGAATGTGTTGCTGTCAACAATAGCATAGCAGCCAGTGATTTACTGACTATAGCTGACTGTCATCACGATCGAGTCACGACTCACGACAGCTCAAGATGATGTTGAACTTGACATAGCTATTGTGTGTGAGCAATGACCAGACAAGTCTAACTTGACCAGACTGTGTTGCTCACTCAGGTGTGTGCCTGTTATGTGGGGAGGCATGGGATGATCTACTATGAGAATAATTAAACAATGTTACAGTTACACCAGTGGGTGGGTGTGTGCGTTTCCCTGATGAATGATGTGGTCAGGATCGAGGCGGAGCCGATAAGTTCCATAAACATGACATCACTGAAGTGTGCCCGTTTTCTGACATAACTGTCTTTTTCTGTAGATAGTCTGTAGGTCTGGACAACATCATGGAGGCTGTGAATGACAGGCATGACTTCAGTCTTGTTCTAAAACTAATCAAATACATTATTGTTAGAATAATAAACAACTCAGAAAAATAAAAACAAGCCACTGGTAAATCCTCCATTACATAATTAATTAATTGATGCATCAAAGATACAGCAGTTAACACACTGCTGACCTCATGCAACATGGAAAGATGAAAGTTATAATTTGACCAATAATTGAGTAATACATCAGTTGATTTGGATGAACTGTGTTGTTGGTACTGTATGTCTAGCTTTTTCAGGTCTCAGTGCCATGTTTCCAAGGCTGGCGTTGTGTTCCCGCCTGCAGTCCAGGACACGGCAGCCAAATGTCTGCTCACCCTTCCACAGGACATATTCACAGACCAAGTGTAAGCACTCACATAGCATTGTACTAGGGATGCTAATCGATTAATCACCGTTAAGAAATTCTTCAATTAATAATTAATCAAAAGTTCTGCGCTTCTATCATTGGGCGGTTTTCTGTAAATGTAATGCTGTCTGCACGCGTGGCCGAGTGTGGGCCAGTTTAAAAAAAAAGTCTGCCTTGTTCCGACCTGGTTCTGCCTTGTTTATGTTGAATTTGCTAAAGCATAATTATTTATATAAAAACAAACATGATATGCCCAGTCACCATGCTGCACCTGTGATGTTCCTTTTTTACTGACACCAAGTTTAAAATAAGAATTGAATGCACAGAATATCAATATGAAGCAACTGAAAAACACCTGTATTTCAATGGTGGTGGATGGAGACAAAGGCATTGATAATTCCCATCCGTACATTGTACAGTAACGCTATTAACCAAAGTGGGTAATAACAATCACTGCAAACTAAATTAGTTATTATTAATCTGTCGCTATTATGCCGTTCTTGTCTTATACAGTTCCTCTCACCCGTTCCCATGGGAAGTCCTTTGCTCACCGGAGTGAGTTGAAGCATGCCAAACGTATTGTTGTGAAGCTGGGAAGTGCTGTGGTGACCCGGGGGGATGAGTGTGGCCTGTCGTTGGGACGGCTAGCGTCAATAGTGGAACAGGTTCGTGTCACATTGTTGCCACTCTGGACAGTGGTGTAAAGTAACTTAAGTACATTTACTTAAGTAGTACTGTAATTGAGTACAATTTTGAGGTATTTTTCCTTTACTTGAGTATGCCAAATTTTCTATACTTTTACTACTCTACTGCACTACACCTCGGAGGCAAATGTTGTACTTTAACTCCACTACAATTATTTGAAAACTTTAGTTACTTTGGAGATTTTTATTTATTTATTTTTATTAGAAAACATACATTAACCACTTCAGCCCTATTTCAACCATTGGAAAATTGCAGATCTACAAGCTCACAATGCGTCGCATTGTGAGCTTGTAGATCGGCTATTTTCAAAAGATTTTGTACGCATTTTGAACTTGTGAAATTGATGATGATTGCTATGTAACAATAAAAATCACAAACGTGTGAAGTAAAGGGTGCTTTTATTATCATGCATCTTCATGATGTAAAACTAAAAATATGAAAATAAATATCAATAAATTAAATGTATTTATTAACGAGTTACTCTAGACAAAATAGCTGATTTGCTTGTCTATATACATGACGTAAATTCTCCAGTCATTGTCAATGGCATTTAATGTTTGTGTTAGGACAATTTTATTTATTTTTGAGGGGTTAGTGCCCCTCAAAAATATTAGGTGGGCATAAAAGGAGGAAAACGTTGTAAAGATTTAAAATAATTAATTTTGGTGACTCGTTGGTGTGACAAAATGACAAAAGGTTATTATTTGTCTTTTTCCCATGCAGGTGGCTGTGCTGCAGAACCAGGGTAGGGAGATGATGATTGTCACTAGTGGAGCTGTGGCATTTGGGAAACAGCGACTAAGGCATGAGATCCTGCTCTCCCAGAGCGTCAGACAAGCCCTGCATTCTGGACAGAACCAGCTCAAGGACATGGTGAATCAAGGCACTGCACATCAGCATAGTACTGGCAATGGGTTACCCTTCTCAGACATTCCATCTTTTTGCGTCCCATGCTACTTAAAGCATAATGACATTTAGAACATTTTTAACTTTTTATATAGGTTGTTAATGGCACCCCAACTTGCAGCAACAGTTTCCCAAGGTCGCCGGCTCGGGCGCCCTAGCCAAATCATTAGAGCATGCCCTGGGCTAGCCTGGGTTCCAGCCTGAATAGCTGCTTTCTGTCAATTAGTTTAGTCACTTCGCTACTCAGTCTGGCCAGCAGGCGGCAGACTCCTATTTCATAACAACCTGTTGTGTACCCATGTTGTTGCTGATATGTCATCAGCCAGCGCATGCTTTTCTCACTCGAGAGTAAAACCTACGGTAAAAAGTAAACACTAGTTTGATTCAGTAGTCCACTATGTCAGATTCAGTAGTACAAAAAACCTGACAGCTGTTTGGGGTGAGCTTAGTGAATGATACGTACGTTGCAGGGCAACAGCAGTAGCTGTGCATCATTGATATGACGTCAAACTGGTGTTTAATTTTTTTCCCAACCCGCACCACAGACCAATCGGAAGCCATGGGTCGATTTCATCCTTTCACATGTCTCCTGTTGGAGATTAGCCTCGGTCCCAGGCTTACTTATCTGCGAAAAGAAAAGCCTGGTCACAACGTAAGGGCCGATTCATACTCCTATTTTACCGCTGTAGTGCCGAAATGATTTTGGCTCGTCAGAAACTTTCAGTAGCACCGAAGAGATGACTTTAGGACGGTACCCGCCCCCCCCCCCCCCCCCCCCCCCCCGAACCTCAAATGACGTCAAATTGTAGGCTCTACAGCGCCAAACTGACTTTTATTCGGCTCTAAAATATGAGTATGAATCAGCCCTAAGGCAGAGAAGCTATTGGCGGACGTATCCTCCGGAATATCCGTCAAATGTATTTCCCCCGGATACGATATTTTCCCGACCAATCACAACACTTGTTTCATTTGCGGAGAATGTAAACTGATTTGCAAAGCATTAACGTCATTTCCTTGGGCAATACCTCCGCTAAAATCCTGCAACTTCCGCTGATAGTCTTTTCAGCGTAGGTCTTGCCCAGGGTGGTTGGAGATAGCACCTTTTACAGACTGAGTAGCGACGTGACAAAACAAATTCACGGAACACAGTGAATCAGGCTGGAAACAAGGCAATCTGTGCAAAATGTTCGCACTTTTAGATGAATTAGCACGAAATCACCCTTTTCTCTCCATAAGATCCTCCACTATGTGCAATTATTTTCCATTCTCTCTGTACCACAGTCGGTTCCAGTGTTGGAGGCAAGGGCATGTGCAGCTGCGGGGCAGAGCGGTCTAATGGCACTGTATGAAGCCATGTTCACCCAGTACAGCACATGCACTGCACAAGTATGTATCAGCACAAAATAAGTATTCCTTCCTTACAGTTTTCGCTTCATGCTCTCTGGAATATGAAATGATGAATGTTATTTATTGTGGCTGTGAAATAATAATGCATTTTAATAATCTACGGTAATGCTGTCAAATGTGATCTACCGGTATGCTCTTAGTTGGAAGTACCACATTTTCACTTGGAATAGGACGATAATCAACTCAACTCAAATTGTTTAGAGTTAGACCCTGATGAAGGCTTGACAGCCAAAACATGTTGGTCGTTTTTTTAACAGTTTTTTGCCAAGCTGATGCCATTAAAATAATGGCTTTTTATACTTGACTCAGACTGCAACATAGTGCTGTGATGGATCTCCTTCGCCAACAAGCACCTTTTTGTTTTTAGATAACCACACGGACCACGGCAGCACTTCCTCTTCTTTGTATTCAACGTCAACTCAAATTGTATTTGTAGAGCAGTTTTATTTATTCTCGAAATTAAACTGAGTAATTAAACTCCTTTTCAGTGTCGTCGAGTAATACAATATCATATAGAAATACATCAGAAAATCAGGAAAAGAAAAACAAAAGGTATACATGTGAATTTCATAGGTTTACAAATAAAAAGCTAAGACAAATTTCAAAACGATTAAAAACAGCTACATATTGTGGGGGTCTGTATGCTCACCAACGTTTTAGTTTTTTTTGAGTGGTGCAACCACTCCAAGGAACAGCTTTGTCCGTGTTCACCTATGTGACTATGAGCATCATATAATGAGTACCAGTAGGGGCGCTGTTTGCCAGAAACACAGAGAGAGAGAGAGAGAGAGAGAGTGCTGCACTGTTACCTGCTAATGAGAGAGAGAGAGAGAGAGATAGAGAAGAAGGAAGAGGAGGAGGGGGGGGGGGGGGGGGGGGGAGAGGGGAGTTGCACCACTCGGTTCACACGGTGTGATTTTTAACTCATTCACAGCAGGACTAAGTGCTACTTTTCCACCCTGATCTTACATTTCTCAATATTCTTTCCATGTCAACCCTATAGATCCTAGTGACCAACCTAGATTTCCATGATGAGCAGAAGCGACGCAACCTGAACAGCACCCTCCATGAACTTCTGCGGATGAACATTGTTCCCATCATCAACACCAATGATGCTGTTCAGGCTCCTCCTGTTCCCAGCAGTGATCTGCAGGGAGTAAACGTGGGTTCTTCTGTGTGTGTTGTGAGGCTGACTTAACAGAAATTATACTTGAAACGTTTCTCTTCGCTTATTGTATTCACCTTCGCCAACTGTTCATGTACGCTCACATTGTTGAACATTTACTGTGTGTGTGTGTGTGTGTGTGTGTGTGTGTGTGTGTGTGTGTGTGTGTGTGTGTGTGTGTGTGTGTGAGACCGTGCACACACCCCACGTGTACTGTGTGTGTGTCCACCAACCGTTTTTCCGTATAAATGTATATTTAATAACCGCCCTGTTTCTGGAAAGGTAACCAGAAACAGGGCAGTGTGTACAGTAATATACGTGATGGTTATTAGTTTGTAACATAGCATTAGCATATTTTGATTCATTTATTATAATTCTTTAGACCCCCTCTTTGGTTTTGATATGTGCAATAAATTATAAATAAACAAATTGTGTGTTGTGGTGAGATGCTCCTCTTAATGACTTTTTTTGTATTTCAGGTAATAAGCATCAAGGATAATGACAGCTTGGCTGCACGTTTGGCTGTTGAGATGAAAGTAGATCTGCTTATTGCTCTGTCTGATGTTGAAGGTACAGGAATACAGCCCAGTATACAACCGCAATGCAATATTTGTTAATGGTGTATTGCCTTCCATCCATTTATTTTTCTTAATAGTCATGTAATTAAATTGAAAAAAGATTCTGAATGTGGCTACCCAGGGTAAAGAAATAATAATTTATCCAACAGGCTTATATGACAGCCCTCCAGGAACAGATGATGCCAAGCTCATTGACATATTCTACCCCGGAGACCAGCAGTCTATCAAATATGGCACCAAGTCCAAAGTAGGCATTGGTGGCATGGAAGCCAAGGTCAGTATCGTAGAAATGACTAGTCCATTGTTTCTCAAAGTGGGGTCCGGGGACCCCCAGGGGTCCTATGGGGCCCTGCTAGACCAGAGACCACACAGGCTAGCCAGGCTAGTTATTCCTCCTATGTCCAGCTTTGAGGGTCTGTGTAAACACAAACATTGAAGACAAAAGTGTGTAAACACAAACATTGAAGACAAAAGTATGAAGTATGAATTTGGGGGACCTTGATATGAAAATGTTTGATAAGCACTGGACTAGTCTACTAGTCTTGCATCATGTAAATTAAACGTGGTTGGGACCAATGATAATGAGGTATTTCTCACCATGTTGTCTTGGCCAGGTGAAAGCAGCACTGTGGGCTCTGCAAGGAGGTACATCTGTTGTCATTGCCAACGGCACACATCCCAAAGTCACGGGTCACGTCATCACTGACATCGTAGAAGGGAAGAAAGTTGGCACCTTCTTCTCTGAAGTGAAACCTGCAGGTAATTGAAGTGATTTTCTTTTTAATCTCCCTTTTTATTCTCCAGTGTTTTATCTATTCTCCCTATTTTATTTACCGTGTCTTTATTACTTTTCATCGGATCACTAAAGGGAATTATATTGCATTTATTTCACAAAATGAGGCTGCCAAAAGGCAGCCGCATTGTGCAATTTAGACAGAAGGATATGGCCCCTACACACTAGGGGCTGGATTTTGCGTGTCTTAAGTACCAGGTCTTATTACCTAACTTGAGTAAACTAAAGACCGAGATCAATGCTCTTTGGCCACTCAGAATAGCCAAATGGCATTGATCACGCCTCCAGGTCTTTAGTTTACTCAAGTTAGGTAATAAGACCTGGTACTTAAGACACGCAAAATACAGCCCTAGGAGTTTTAAAGTTGTCGGCGAGTCATCAGATCGTTGTGCATTTCACACTGCAGGAGTCTTTATTTTTATTTGTGGCTTTCACACTAAACGATTGATCGCCGACCAGGGATCACACTGCAAGAGTTCACCAAGATGCGATCCAGACCCGATACATATAGGCTACATCATTTGTTTTTTATTCCAATTCATTTTGACATGCACGTGCAGGATGCCGTGATACAAGTGCGAGACCCACACAGGGCACATCTCTCTCTCTCTCTCTCTCTCTCTGTGTGCACGCCACACACACAGGAATAGCCAGGCTACACAGGGCGACAATTGACGTGATTGTTTGTGATAGTGCTATAGCGAGACAGGACGTTTTAATCTTGTCTTTCTCCACACACACACACACACACAGCGCACGAGGTCCAAAAGTTTGCTCTGCACTGTTGATTCCGATGCGGTTTTATCAACATTATTCAAGTGAAATGCGTAATGGCAATATTATATATAAATATAGGCTACCAATATGTACGACACAGGGATTTACCGACGGAATGAAGGTTATATATCTTATCATCTGAACATCTATCGATACAGTCGACAGACAGACATACAGACAGACAGCAGTGCTGTGAGCAGTGTGTAGTCGGGGCGCAGTCGCAACCACGTTCATACTGTATGATATCCAGTCGGTGACAGAGTCAAATATCAAACGTGCTAAATATTCAGAAATGGTCGGGGAGGCGTCGGCGAGCACTTTTATTGGCGCTGGATCTTCTCGCAGATCCTTTCACACACAGCGAGCAAAACCTCGCCGATCAAAGCCCGATCTTGCGTCAGATCGGGGATTTTGTCGGCGAGCGCCAAAAATGCTCCCCGACAGCATAATCGGAGCAAATATCGGGCAGTGTGTACGAGCCATTAGTTAGTTCCTTACACTGGGTTTTTTTTTTCAACAGGTCCAACCGTGGAGCAGCAGACAGATATGGCCAGGCAGGCAGGCCGGACCATGGCTGCTCTACTTCCAGAGGAGGTGAGTTTCTCAATGGGCTCTATGCGCACGTCACATGCCATTTTGGAAGGAACTTGGGCCCCTTCCCTACTTCCTTCACAGGTGTTACTGCTGATACTGATGAAGGCTCTGATCCATCCTGGTCAAACAGAGTCAGGGTGCTGCTATTGTGCGTGTTGGCTCACTGGAAACACTGCTACACCAGTGGGTCTCAAAGTGTCCTTGAGTGGGTTCCAAATGGCCCTGTATGGGTGTCTAACTCTGAGAGTGTACAAATGTACGGGTCCATTTGGTTCCATTTGTACACTCTCAAGAGTTATGGGGGTCCTTGAAATTAAAAGGTACCACTGCACAATAAATGGAACGGAGCCTTAATTAGTTTCATCTGTAAGGAGGGAAGTAGGGAAGCGGTCCGGAAGTAGGAAGAGTTATTCTTTAAACATATACTGTAGCCCATTCTCTCATCCAAAGCAGTGCTACTGCTGACATAAGATGATAAGTGGAATTGTACACCAAACAATTGCAGCTTTACTAGTTCTACATTATATTAATACAGTACTCTATCATACATATTGGTCAAAAGTATGATTTATTCATTAAAATACATTTTGTATTGCAGCTTTAACAGTGACACAGCTGAAAATCTTGTATGAATTTAAAGTAGAGCTCTTCATGGATCCAAAATGACAGACCCGAACCTTAATGGATCCATGAAATTTGTTATGAGACCCGATTCTTTCCGACATGTTTTTCAAATGATGGAACTGAATCCGAATGGACCTGTTCAATTTGATCCAAAGACGGACCAAACCTAATTGGACCCACGTGATTCGTTCAGAGATCCAATTTGTTCTGAGATATCATATTACAGAATCGACCCCTACTGTTGGTTTTTACATGAACTTGACAATTATGGCCAGCCTAATAATTCCAATTGCTGTCAAAAATAACGTTCTACTCGTACATGCCAGTTATAGGCTATGTTATCATCTACGTTTTCATGCACACACCTTTGATTGCATGGAGGTGTAGTTTGATGCGAACTCCAAAGTCGCTCAACTAACAGCAAAAAAACAATCCCCCTCATTTTCACTTCATGCTTTTCTCTAGCGAATAGATCCAGGATGCAGTGGCTCATATTATTATTACTATGTGTATGTTTTTGTTTGTTTGTTTATTAGAGGAGTGAGATAATCTGCCGCCTGGCTGAACTGCTGACAGAGAAACAGGATGAGATTCTCAGTGCCAACAAGAAAGACATGGAGAAAGCAGCTGGTACAGAGGCACATGCAGACTTGCTATTCGTCATCACCTTTTCACTGATTCTTTCACTGTTGTTACCATGGAAATGGCTATTGATTCAAACATATACTTAGTAGAACATACTAGAACAGTGGTTCCAAAACATCTTAGCCCACCACCCAAAAAGTAAATTAGACGTTTGCCCTGCCCCCAAACTATTCTCACTACTTCTTAAACATTTGTTTTCTAATTTATGGAATTTATTCGATTTTACTTTCATTTCCGGAAAAAAACACACACAAAAAACACTGCATTTTGTTTTTAATTCATGAATAATTTTGCTTTTTTGGGAATGTTTTTGGAACATGTTTTGAAATAATAATTAAAAACAAAATTTAGTAAACAAAACGTATAGGGACTCAAAAATACTTTATAGAAAAACGCTATAGAAGGTCACAAGGTGTTGCCTCGCAGTTATGCCCCAAGGGTTTCTGTTGCTCGCTATAGGTCGCCTTTCTGTGCCACTGCTGAACCGCCTGAGTCTATCTTCATCCAAGCTGAACAGCCTGGCCATTGGCCTGCGTCAGATCGCGGTGTCCTCCAGGGACAGTGTGGGCCGGGTGGTGAATCGAACCAGGATTGCAAACAACCTGGAGCTGGAACAGATCACCGTACCTATCGGTGTCCTTCTGGTCATCTTTGAATCTCGCCCTGACTGCCTCCCACAGGTCAGTTACATACTGTACTTCAAATGAATCCAACTGACATTAAAATTTCTGTTGGTGTTTGTACCTAGTCCTGGAGGTAGGCTTGTGAGACCTCTCAGCCAATGTCTCTTCAAAACTATCACTGCTGTCAGAATGAAGCCTGGGCTGAATACAGAAACAAAACTACATCATGCCCTCCCAACTTCTGATCAATCACACTGTCTGATACTTTCTTCAGATAGTCAGGGGTGCAAGGTCGTCCAAAGAACATTCTGTTCTCAATAGTGTAATTTTGTAGTTATCCCGAAAGGCCTTTAGTCCCGTCCTGATTGTCACCACTGAGAGTTGTCGATGTTCGTCATGATGATCATACCATCTATTTAGTTATAGATCGGGGATGAACCCTATCCGACAGCCACACTACGAAAAGCAAGCGATCAGAAAACAATGTGTGATGTGTTTTAATTTAAATTATTCAATGTTAGTGTTTTTTTCATACGCCTTGCTTTCATTGCATTGCATTCCATCACTATCGGCTCCAGCTTGCCTCCTAGTGCCTAGATTTAGAACATTACGTATCTGCCCTCTCCTTTACATAGTACAGTATTGTATTTGTTACAAGGGCCAAATGCATAGAAAAAGTGATAAAAAACATATCTGTGTACCTTTTGGACAGGGTTTGAAAATAATGCATAACTTCTGGTCAATCCGAATTGAATATTATACCATGGTAGACAGTACAAACCAATTTTGTATTTTTCAGCATAAAACACAACGTTAACTTAAACACAACCCAGGAAACTTGTAGTTTTAAATGGGACTGATATGTCCGACTGATATGGGACTTGTGATATGTTAAGATCTGACTACTTTCCTGAACACATGACACAAATATTTTGTTTCCTTTTAACAGGTGTCGGCTCTGGCAATTGCCAGTGGAAATGCTTTGTTACTGAAAGGTGGGAAAGAAGCTGCCAACGCCAATAAAATTCTACATCAACTCACTCAGGAAGCACTCTCCCTTCATGGTGTGTCAGACGCCATTCAACTGGTACGACTAAGAGCTGAACATTTTACCATAATTTGTGTGTAGTACGTACTGTACAAAGTCTTACTGCTCATTATCAGTGGTGGAAAGTAACTAAGTACATTTTACTCCTCTACAATTATTTGAAAACTTTAGGTACTAGGTAGATTTAGATTATTATTACAAAACATACATTAACCACTTCAGACCTAGATTGGCCATTTGAAAATAGCAGATCAGCTATTTTCAAAATATTTGTATACATTTGAAAACTTAGTACTTGTGGTACTTTTAAGTACATTTTAATGCCAATACCTTTGTACATTTTGAATTCTGGACTTTTACTTGTAAAGGAGTAGTTCTACATTGCAGTATTGATACTTTGACTTAAAGAAGTAAATCATTTGAGTAGGCTTTTTCCACCACTGCTTATTATTATTCCTTGTGGGATATGTTTAAAACGCTTGACATGTGTTTTAGGTGGGCACACGTGAAGAGGTCGAGGACCTGTGTAGACTGGACAAAATGATTGACCTGATCATTCCTAGAGGCTCGTCCCAGCTGGTCAAGGAAATCCAGAAAGCGGCCAAAGGCATTCCAGTGCTGGGCCACAGCGAGGGCATCTGTCACGTCTACCTGGACGCTGATGCCAGCATAGACAAAGCTATAGACATTGGTACAGTATGTGTACTGACTGACGTGTTTTATGTTGGGTCAACCTAAGAAAATTCCTTTTGTCCATACAGTACTGTGTGTTATGTACAATTATGTTCGGTTGTTTACACGGTCACCACCTATGCCTCATAATTCACACACACACACACACACACACACACACACACACACACACACACACACACACACACACACACACACACACACACACACACACACACACACTAGCTCTATAAGATAGTTTTTTGTGATTGACTGATTTGGGTCTAATCTTTTTTTTTTTTGCAGTCAAAGACTCAAAGTGTGACTACCCTGCAGCGTGCAATGCCATGGAGACCCTGCTCATCCACAGAGACCTGCTGAGAACTCCTATGTTTGATCAGATCATTGACATGCTTCGAACGGAACAGGTAAAACAAGCTGCACTGACCTATCATGGTCAGTAGTAATATGCACAAACTGTTAGGTAGTTGTTACAGTGAATTCACGGCACACTACAGTTTATAGTGAGGCTGGTTTTTAGTATGGCATTTCTGGAGGAGGGGGGGGGGTGTCAGTTAGTGAAAATTGCCAAATTAGTCATTATAATCAGGTATACGCATATGCAAATATATGGTTTGCATGCAATGCACTTCACATTCAGTAGATCCTGTGATCTTTTGTGGCCAGATGTAATTTCCTGGGGTAGTAAATTAAAAATAAATTGCTATAAAATTGTGTAAAAATAAATACACATTTAGCCCCATGTTCGAATGCCCCCGCCCCTCTGTCAAAAATAGCACCAATCACCAATCTTTTACTTTCTAATAACCTAAAAGATGAACCTTGGTTGGAAAAAAAAGTTGTCCTTTAAAATGCCTATAAACTGGGATTTAATATGTAAAAACTCAATATTTGGGGTTTCAACTTTCAACCATATACTGACTTATCTAATATTGGATTCGTTGCAAACAGACCACTAGGGGGCGAGCCCAGTCATTTGTGATGGTTTTTGAAAACCTTATGCCCATAACACCATGCCAAAAATGTAAAACTTTTGGCCAAATCCTTTCCCACAACTCCTAAATGCCCAGGCGCTGCTCACTAAGTTGTTATACTATGGGTAAATGCAGATAGTCTGGCAGCCGGGCTTGTGGGGTGGGAATTCATTTGGTAATGTCTTTTTTTAATTTTTTTGCGGCTTTCGCCTTTATTTTATATATTCTTTTTATAGAGGGGGCAGCGGCTCAGGAGTAGAGTGCCTGGATGGTAACCGTAAGGTTGCCAGTTCGAACACGGTTACTGTCGAAGTGTCCTTGAGCAAGACACTGAACCCCTAAATAGTTGGTGCCTTGCATGGTTTCAGCTGCCATCGGTGTATGAATGTGTGTGTGAATGGGTGAATGTAATGCACAATCTCTGCTATATAAATGCACCATTTACCATAGAGGGACAGACAGTAGGCTGACAGGAAATGGGGGAGAGAGTTGGGGCGGGGGGGGGGGGGGGTGACATGCAGTAAAGGCCGTCAGGATCGGGAGTCGAGCCCGTGGCCGTGGTAAATCATGATGTTATAACATTATATATATTTTTTTTAAACAAATCCTAAATGCGCCACGTCTGTGTGTCTGCGTGCGTGCGTACGTGTACGGTTGTAATGCATGTAACTCGACAAACGTTTGCCCCACCGACTTCACATTCCACACACGCGGGTCGGACCCACGGTTCTCCAGAACCACCACAAAATATGTATATGTAATATACAATATATATATATATATATATATATATATTCTTTAGGTGCGATAGCCCCTCCTATGTCCATCTTTTGGTGTATGTGCAAACATTTTGTCCTATCACAAACATTAAATGAATGGACAATTTTGAGTGTTTGTGTAAACACAAACATTGAAGACGAAGGTGAGACGAAGGTGAGGACGCAAATTCTGACTGGCCGGAACCGGAATGAGATGATGTATGATGATGTACGATGATAAGATCATCGTACATCACTTCTCACGGTGGGGATTTATTTTCTTCTTCTTATTATTATTATCTTTTTTTATGATGTTGATCCATGTTCCTAAAATCATGCTACTATGTTCCCACAGGTCAAGATCCACGCTGGTCCCAGATTTGCTTCATACTTGACCTTCAGCCCATCTGAGGTGAAGTCTCTGAGGACAGAGTACGGGGACCTGGAGTGTTGCATCGAGGTGGTGGACAGCATGCAGGATGCCGTGGACCACATTCACAAATATGGCAGCTCCCACACAGATGTCATTGTTACTGAAAATGGTTAGCAAATCTACACCCTGCTTAACAACTTCATGTCCTGGTTTTTAACCCATTTTGGGGGCGGGAACCCCTTTTGGTGTTTTAAGCATTATGTTATGCTTTTGCTATTGAAAAATAGCAGATCTATAAGCACAGAGTGCCACACTATGAACTTGTAGGTCTGCTTTTTTTGAAAAATCGTTAAAATGTGCCTTAAATCTTTGAATATAATTATATTCTTTCAGAGTTTCAGTTTTTAACTCAAATCTTTGCTTCTGAGAGGTCCCTGGAACAACATATTTTCAGTTGGGGGTCGGCGGCATATTACATATAATTTTTGGGGTCCTTTACATGAAATTTGAGAACCACTGATATAGAAACACAAGGTTTTTCCTGGTCTCTAAACTGCCTCCCCCTGGCCAACCAGGGAAACTCCCCCCAGTCAGGTGTAAAGGAGCAACTTGGACACTCAGGCATGAAGGAAGCATGAGTTCAAGTCCGTTGCTCTAGTTTGGCGGAGGGTGTGTAGAGCCCAGGATCACATTAGTTTTGAAACGGGGCTGAAAAGTGGGATAAAAAAAAAGAAAAAAGCTTCATGTTTCATTTTAGTGGACGGGGGAGCAGGACAGTAAACGGAACAGGACGGCACGGCAGCCCGGCAGCCAGAACTGGTGACGGTAACGGCAGATGGCATCAATGTTACAATATTTAATCTTTTTACCGTGCCATGCCGTCCAGCAGGTGTTGCCGTTTGCTGTCTACCGCTTGCATGATTCCATGTGAATGCATGGACCTTGGTTGAAAAAACTAAAGTTGTCCTTTTAAGTAGTGAATATATTGAGTTCAACATTGTGTATTTCCACAGAGGACACCGCTGAGCAGTTCCTACAGCAACTCGACAGTGCCTGTGTGTTCTGGAACGCCAGCACACGTTTTGCTGATGGCTACCGCTTTGGCTTAGGTAGGTACAGATTAAACTAAAGCAATGATGGTTTGACATCTCTCTGTTATAACATAATACATAGTAGTATTTTTAAGATTGATTTTAAGATTGAGTACTAAAACTGACAAAGAAATAGCCTGTGGGAGCTCATTTTGAGGTATTTGATATTGCAGGAGCTGAGGTTGGCATTAGCACAGCACGGATCCACGCCAGAGGCCCTGTTGGTCTAGAGGGGCTCCTGACCACCAAGTGGGTACTTCGGGGTGAAGGGCACACAGTGGCTGACTTCTCTGAGCAAGGCAGTATGAAGTACCTGCACGAGAACATCCCTGTCCCCCATAGGAACCTCAACTAGGACCCCACCAATTGGAAGCACCACACTGCCCTACGTACTTTGAACTGCAGCTCCGTTTGCCTGATATTACAACATAAAACTTTTCATTCAAAAGAGCCACGCTGTTTTCCTGAGCCTGCACACAAGTCTCTGTCTGAGATTCTACCCGGATATATTTTGAGACACTCAAATCAACTCCCTTGGCCAGTAATGATGGGTTTCTCACTCACTAGGCTTGGACGGCATCTATTTTTTATACCTTTCTGACACTTTACCGTGTTAGATGGTACTGTATATGTTTGGTGTTTAAAAATGTGAATACCGGTAGATACATCTTTTAAATATTGTATTGCCCATATAATAATGAAGTGTCCTTAATCCATATTCAGCATGGCCCAGTGACACTGTGGCAGATATTGATATTGGTGAGCTGAACAGAGGTGAAGATGCAGGTGACAGACTGGCAATCACATCGTGACTAATTTACTGCTTTTGTAGTTGGAACAAGTCCTCAATATCTTCACGATTCCTTGTCTGTATTTTTGACGGTATTGAAAATCATACCATTGGTATTGATAACTAGCCTGGTACTGTACACTGTACTATAGTATACTATAACACCTTGATACCGCCCAAGCCTAGTGCCCACATTGTTTTGAAGAGGGGTGATGAATTATCAGTGTCATTATGACGCCTGTGACGGTAACACGAACTCCCTAGGTTATTTCATCCCATATCTGTTTTTTCTTTCCTAGATGGACTGAAAGTAATAAAACAGTTGTGATTTTGTAATCATTTTTCTACTTGGAAAGTTCTGTGCAGCTTATGTGCTGCTCGTACAGATCGTTTTCTTCCGTTTCGTTTTGGTCATGGTCCTATCATTTTGCACAAATGATTTGAATAAATATGCTGTACAGTTCTTTACTTCAAGTCCTGTGTAATGTTTGTAACACACGGTTGCAAGAGAAGAAGTTGCATTGGAAGTCGGTGGTTTACAGATGTATTTAATGTAAAGGCAGATCTTGATTATTGCACACTTGAACTGGATTGTTTTGTATTCAACATTAACATTTAATTGCTCAGCACTTCAAACAGAAACCTCTTTGAGGCGTTGTGTTTTCAGTTTGTGCCACATTGACAGGATAACAAAGTTTACTTTGCCATGCCACGGATTACATTTATGTTTTGATTTAAGTTTGAGGAATGTTAAGACACTGAATATTAAACCAGGCTCCTTAGTTATACATTGCACATGTTGCATACCGTGTTAGTAACACATCTTAAAAATTTCCTTCAACTCTTATTGTGAACCAGTTGAACTACAATCTACACAAGTTAGGAGGTTTGTTTGTTGAACACAAATGAGGCCAATGGAAGTCAAGCCATCTTGACTCTTTTCTAAATGCGTATTACAGTTACTTCCAATTATTGATTAGCTTCAGCCATTCTCCAGTACTCTTAATCTTTAACCACATTAACTCTGGCGATTTAGATTTTGTTTTCCAAAAATAGCAGATCTACAATCTCACAACACATTGCAACACATTGTGAAGGTCTGAGCTTGTAGATTGTACATACTGGTATCTTTTCTTTCTTTCTTTTTTCTTCAAATAATTGGACAATTTTTGTGGTTAATTTGTTAATCTCCTGATAACCGAGCCTATGCTTTTAGAGAAATCTTCCTGTGTTTAAGGCAAGAAGAGAGAGTGTTTTATTAGGCCTCCGTAATACGACGCACTGAGCCAATGGTGGAGCTTGTGCTGCCCCACTCACTGTGCTTGGTGTACTCCCCGGGACGCATGTAGTACTGGCGCCCTCTGTAGTTGGGATGCTCATGGAAGATCCAGTAGCCCTCCACGTTGCAGGAGCAGACGTCGCGCAGGTGGAAACGGTCCTGGACGTTGGGGCAGTCGTCGCTCAGCTCCGTCATCTTGCCTCCGAAATCAGACCTCTCAAAGATCTTCATCCTGAATTTGCCAGTGTACTGCGCCCACACGTACCCAGAAAGAAGCAATTTGTATCGGTGAACGTGCACGCTATCCCGCAACTAATTGAGCGAAAAATTGCATCTGTGATGTCTATATTGTGGGGGTATAACTGTGTAGCATATTAGTTATGTAAAGCGTGTACCCCACTGAGCAATAGTCAGTCCGTCTAAAAATGGGCTATAACTGGTCTAAAAATTAAAGTTTTTTTTAGTGGTCTAATCTAAGCCTACACTGCTAAAAAACTTAAATTTTTAGACCATTTCTAACCCATTTTGAGAGGGCCATTTAGATGTATTTTAGACGTCCAATAGCCTGGAAAATGCTCAGTGATCTGTGGAATGTTGGAGGGTCCACTGCTGATTTCTGAGTGGTGCAACCACTCCTATAAACCACTATGTGTCTGAGTACGGAGTAGCATATTTTCACCACCAACTGTCACTGCCTAACACAGACACACAGGCCAGGGAGGAGAGCTTGTACAGTATACAGCACAAGTAGGCTACAGTATACAGCACCACTCACTTCAGATCACATTTTTCTCTGGGGTTTGGGAACTTTCAAGCACGTTGCACTTCTTCTGACCACACTCCACTGACCCAAGCAATGACGTCACATCATGCTTTGACATCACTGATGGGCGTTCAATATGCTTGAAAGCTCCAACCCATAGAGAACAGAATAAATTCAGCATGGATTTATACCTTTTTAATCGTATAACTGTTATTTGTGTAGTGTTAGTGTTGTTCCATGCATAGTGTTATTTGTGTAGTGTTAGTGTTGTTCCATGCATAGTGTTATTTGTGTAGTGTTAGTGTTGTTCCATGCATAGTGTTATTTGTGTAGTGTTAGTGTTGTTCCATGCATAGTGTTATTTGTGTAGTGTTAGTGTTGTTCCATGCATAGTGTTATTTGTGTAGTGTTAGTGTTGTTCCATGCATAGTGTTATTTGCAGTGGTGGAAAGTATAACTAAGTACATTTACTTAAGTACTGTACTTACAATTTTGAGGAATTTGTACTTCGCTTCAGTATTTCCAATTTCCAATACTACTACTCCACTACATCTCAGAGGCAAATATTGTACTTTTACTCCACTACAATTTGAAACTTTAGTTACTTTGTGTAGGTTTTGATTTTGATTAGAAAACATACATTAACCACGTCAGCCCTACAGTACTATATACATTTCGGGCCATTTGCAAATTTGCGACGCATTGTGAAAGATCGTCTATTTTCAAAAGATATTTACACCTTTTGAACTTGTAGTACATTTTGACGCCGATACTTCTCTCAATGTTCTTTTGTCCACAAATGAATCTTGAAAAATGCAGGCGGTCGTCTTATAATCAGAGTCGTCTTATATTCGGCACAATACGGGTACATCTACATTGCAGTAGTGACACTTTAGCTCAATTAATTAAAACATTTGAGTGACTTTTTCCACCACTGGTTATTGGTGTAGTGTTTTGTTTTCGTGTTGTTCACTGTTCTATCTGTGTATAGATGAGAACAGAGGAGCGTCTCTCACAGCGGGGACGATGCGACAGGAGCGGATGCAGTCGTTGAAACCGGACCAGCGGTGGTGGTCGGGGTACTTTCCCTTGTTCAGCATGTACTGGTATCCAGAATAGCTGGGCTTCTCGTAGGCCATCCAGCAGCCACTGTCCACGCGGATGGAGTTGCAGCGAGCAAAGTGCGAATGCATGTCGGAGCAGTCGCCACTGCACTCATAGTGACGTCCCTCATAGTTCCTGCCCTCGTAGAAGATGATCTGAACAGTGGGGAAGAGCACAGCGGCCTATACATCAAGCACGGGTCATTCACCCTGGGAGGTGTCTTCCAATGTAGCTCCGAGACAGCCCAAACACAGGATTCCAGTTATACAGCAAAATATCATAAATGATAACCATTTAGGATACATGTATGTGGCTTGTGGAGGCTTTCCGGCTGCTCTGCCTTATTTTTAGTGCTTATAGAGTCCACTTACCTTTCCCATGGCTGTGTGGTTTGACAGGACGGGCCTGTCCAGTTCTACACATCCTTTTATCTGTGGGAAACTAGCACCGAGCATTGTTATTGAAATAAGGTGAATTATCATGTCAGCACAAAACTATTCTGTTGCCTCTGAGCACATGTCAACCTCATGTTCTATTCTCAGTTGTCATGCAAATTTTGATGGACTGTTTTTCCTAGGCTTGAATAATAGAGGTGGAAACTCTGGAATTGTCCCTGGGGGAAAAGGAAAAAACAAAACAAAAACAAGGTTGAGGTCAAATGTAGGCCTACCTACAACTTGTTATGTACAGTAGTAGGTTGTCGAGCCAGGATGCGGCTGTTGACATGCAGTGACACATGATCTCTTGAACATGTCAGGAGGTGGTCTATATGTGACCGCACATTGCCAGAGTGTGACAGTGAGTGTAAAATGCAGCCAAATGGACCCAGAAGGGTCCATTTAGTTTAATTTTACACCCAAACTTGATATGTAACTATTTGGCTACGGACCCTCGTCTTAAAATATGTTGTGCCATGTTGTGACCCCCAATACTAGTGGTGGAAAAAGTACTCACAAGTTGTACTGTACTTAGTGTAAAAGTATCAATAGTGCAATATCTTTGCTGTAGATGGACTAAACTGGAGGAAGACACCGGCGCACACGCTGAATCTTTTTGATGATGAAATTATATAAGTAATAATCAATATACGCAGACTAACGCTTTGACTCTGCCATCTTCATCACAGCCCAACTCTGGTTTGCATATTGATGTCATTTCACAGTGAAGTTACCCAGAGAGGTTTTCTTTTATAAAGACATAGATTTACTTATACATTATTTATACATTATACATTTATACATTAAGAGGCTCCACCAATCAATCACAAAAGGCTGATGCAGTAAAACCATTTAATGTGTCAGGTATGTTTCCTATGACTGCTTGCAGCTGCAGGTGCCTAACCACAAATAGCCTATTTACAGACATCAATATGTCAAGGTAGCCCACAGCGTTTTAAACGTACGTGCAAGGTCTTGGAGGTGTGAAAGTGGTGCAGTTGGGTGGAACATACTGTAATGTCAACTGACATAAAAGTAGGTCCGCAGTAGAGATCTTGCTCTGTACAAACATACAGCACCTTTTAGGCAACATTTTATGTGACTTAAAATCAATAGTTGGGTCTAAAGCATGGTTCTCAACCAGTGGTCTAAATGATGGAGAGTTGGTACCCTTGTTGATCTTTAACTCTTGAGATCGTAAAATGAAACCAAATGGACTCTTATGGGTCCCTTCAGTTTGGGGGTCCCCGGGAGTTCCCCGGGGGGTCCCCGGAAGTTCCAGACCCACAGGAACAGGGTGTCGGCCCGGTTCCGGCGAGCCGTCCCACGTCCGAAACGGTCGAGAAATGACAGAGTGACTGTGTGTGGGTCCCCGGGGTCCCCCCGGAACATCCAGATCCCCAGGACCGCGCCCAGGGGGCTGGGCCGGTTCCGGCCAGCCGCCCCACGTCCAAAATGGTTGGTGAAAACCAACCAAACGCTATTTTCGTGCTCGGACACAGGGACCCAGGAAGGGACACCTATAATTTTTATCCCACGATTTTGCAACCCATTTTTTTCACCCAGTGTCAGGGGGGGGGGGGGGGGGACGACGACGACGACTGACCTCATGCTCCCTTCTATGCATGACGAGTCCAAGCTGCTTAACCTGGCAGGGGGGAGTTTTGGACATAGCGCATGGAAGGAACACGTTATTCCGACCAGTTCCTTTCCCCTCCATTAGGCGCCCCGGCTGGCCAGGGGAAGGTAGTTTAGAGACCAGGATTACCGCATGTTTTTTGTGAGGGTACCTACCTTAGGGGACACAGGGAGAACATGCAAACTCCACACAGAAAGGCCCTTTCGCCAACCCCACTGATGGCGCGGAGGAGAGAACACGCCCCCAGCGCCCACAGCGTCCCCAGCGGGAATCGAACCCAGGACCTTCTAGCTGTGAGGCGACAGCAGTACCGGTGCTAACGTTAGCATTTTCAACTGAGTGCTATAGCGTTGTGGTCTTCACAGTTTGGCATTGCCCTCTATACCATATTGCTGCGTTTCGCGAAAAACCGACTGCACCGTCAAATCAGAGCATTTTTTAAAGTTCAAACTGCTGCTGAATATCTGAGCGTGGCTACTGGTCAAAGTGACAGATGTGTTCTGCATGAGTCACGGCCATATAGAGTTATAAAGGATAGAGGGCGGACTGCCCCGCCCCCTGCTATTGATTTAGATGGAAGTTGCTCAGTGGCGTTTTGAAGCAACCAGAAGAATGCTCTACTTCCGCATTAAGTGATTAAGTGCTCAATGTAAAACTCCAGATGCACAGTGTTTCCTCGTGCTATATGCACGGGGCCGCATGCAGTCCCAGCTCTGACCAGTAGGGCCGAGCGCTTCAACGTTGGCAAGCCCTTCGTTCTAGGTTGCCTTTTTCAGTTTTCATTTTCAAACGATTGCTATAGCGCCCCCCTTTGGCCAATTGGAGACTGGTTTCAGTACTAGGCCTATTTGGCATGCTCCTCTACCATACTGTAAAGTGTAAACTAAGTTTAATTAATAACATGTGACTCTGCATGTAGCCTATGTATTAGGGGCGTACAAATAATTTATTTGTCATTGCGACCCATTGTGAGCTTGTAGATCAACTATTTTCAAAACATTTTTATACCTTTGAAATTTTTAAATTAGACATTCTGCATAATGAGTACTATAACTTTTCGTACTTTAAGTACATTTTTATACGAATACTTTTGAACTTTTACTCAAGTATACATTTTAAATTCCGGATTTTTACTATTTCTATATTGCAGTATTTGTATTGTAGTATACTTTTACTCACGTAAAACATTTGTGCACCTTTTCCACCACTGCAATATACATCTATCGTATAGATGTTTAAGCTTTTATTTTGTATTAAAGTGGTGACATGATTAATGTACCGGAAGTATGCTGTTCTTATTTCAGCCTCTTCTTCCTCTGCGTCTATCTGCACGGCTGGCTAGCTCAGCTGTTATCATATCCAGAGCCTAATACAGCCGAGCCGACACACAGCCGTTGATTTGAAGATGGCTGCAGGAAATAATTCGTATACAATTGTGGAGTATTTCGGCGGAGACGATGGCTACCGTTGCGGTTATTGTAAGAACGAAAAGGGCAACTTCTCTCATGGTAAGTGTTGAAAGTGTCTGTAGCCCCTTTCGTCCCAAATACAGAAAAGGTAAAACCGTCCCGAAAGGGGCTTGTGTGTGTGTGTGTGTGTGTGTGTGTGTGTGTGTGTGTGTGTGTGTGTGTGTGTGTGTAGCATTAGCTCTGGTCCAAAATAGGGCCAAATGTTTCTAACGTTACCGATAGTGTAAGTGTAAACAGTGGTTTTCAACCAGTGGTCCGGGGACCACCGGTGGTCCTTGAGGGCTGAGTGGGTTCCAGGTGGTCCCCAACTAAATGATGGAGACTGGAGAGTTGGTACTTTATATTGGTAACCAAATGGACCCATAGGTCTCTAACTCTTAAACTCGTAAAATTAAACCAAATGGAGGTGGTCCGTGGATCAAATGCCAAATAAATAATGGACCTTGATATGAAAAAGGTTGAAACCCACATGGTGTAAGCCGGTGATGGTTGCTTCGTCCTGTGGGAGTCTGTGTCAAGCTAGACACCCTAAGCTAGCTAGCTAGCTAGCTCCTAAAAAAAAGAGCTACTGTTTTAGCTTCATCTTGTTCAGCCTAGTATTCGATTTCGCTCTCCATGATATGACACTATGACAGTCATGCTTCAGAGCCAGACCGACAAGAACATAACTTGTAGATCAGTTCTTGTAGACAGACACAGGAGTTGAAACAAGAGAGGTCCACTGTTAACCCTTTCAGTTTAGCAAAACTTTACTGTTGCATATTTGACAGCAGTAAACCATTCACTGTAGTAAATGGATTCGGATTTTCTTGTATTTTGATTATGATCTTGCATCCACAGATTTGACTTCAGACAGTGATGGCAGTGATTCACTGTTGTTGACTGGTGTGCATGTCTGATTAGCCTAGTCATATTTAGTGTACATCCTGCCTGCTGATATGACAAACATTAGCGTTCTGTTCTTTTCCAGGAAAGCCGGGTTATAGAAGTATTGGAAGATAGATGTACTGTACAGTAACATGTACTGTACAGTATGTTGCATTTCCAAGTCTGACTACATCCATTTGATTCAATTCTTGATGTCACAGCAGGTGCTTTCCACATCTATGGAAAGGAACGTGGTTTTTAAAGGGATGACAAGTGCTGATGAACAATCGTCACAGATGATGCTCATGACATGAGGGATACTTTAAAATCGATCTGGAATGGCAGTTTGCTTGTATCTAACTTAGGGATGCACCGAAAGGGAAATTCTTGGCCGAAACGGAATACCGAATATAGGAAACGTATAATATTATTTTACTTTTTTTCCTACCATTGCTGTCATGGCCGTACCTTAAAGCTACCTGATTTTGAAAAATAAATGGTTATGGCAAAACTTAACTTAAATAATAATCACTATTATGGGTCCATAAAACAGCTCTTTTGAATGCATTAATTGCATACACTATTCAGTGATATATTTTCTGCCTATTCGGGCCGAAACTGAATAGGCTGAAAAATGTGAAAATGCATTTTTAGCCATTTTCTGACGAATATTTTTGTCACCGCTAAACCCCTTATCCCTAAACATCTTTGCCTTTTTTTTTTTTTACTATTTTGCAAAACATTTTTGAATAGTTAAAATGGCCAGTCTTACAAGCTCATAACGTGTCAATGTAGATTCATTAGCTAGTTGAACTATTCAAAAATGTTTTTCAAAATTGTAAAGAAAAAGGTTTAGAGATAATTGTTTAGCGGTGACGGAAATGGAGCCCATGGTATTCAATCACAGCGATGGGGTTGAACCGCATGGAGCGTGCCATGGGAACCTCCAAAGATGGATAGCTGCTTTCTGCACATTTCTATCCGCCTATGAGTGCTCGTCATCTAGTACTGATCAAAAATAAATCGAGATTCTGTTGCCTTTTCCTGTCCTCAAATGTTTTCAGAAACATAATTTTAGTGTTTAGCTGACACTGTTTGAAAGACTTCTGTGCAGAGAGAGCACTGAGGGGGCAGGTGAGGTGCCCAAACCCCAGAAAAGGACGAAACAAATGTGTGCCCGTGCTGATTGTCGAGGTGGTCTTTTTTTTGGGGGGGGGGGGGGGGGTCCCTTGTACCATTGTACCATTTCACATCAGAAAGGTAGTAGACTACATTGGATGTCTTATGCTACTGGAGCAAGATGTTCCACAATAACTTGAGTAAAAATAAGCAATACATTCTCATTACCATGTAAACATTAAAATATATATTATTTATAAGGGCTACGGATGTAGGGCAGGCCATTCGTGCCTGTCCGACCCCAGCCCATGTTTGATACTTGCTGACATAAGCCTGCGTCATATTTTGGTTTACAGGAAGAAATCGTCATTGGATTTTGGTATCTATACAGCATATAAATATGGTTAAACTAGAGCGCAACAGGACCCGGAATGTGATCTGAAAAGATTCAAAATGGCTACGGTAATTTGATAACAATTATCCTGCAGAGAGCAGTGAACGATTTACTGTGTCCTCATGTCAACTTGGCAGCATGTTGTGTTTGAGAACTACAGTAGGTTATTGAACTAGCAATATTTTGTCTTATGAAATCAAATAACTAACGTAACGTTATGTTGGAGCAGAGTGACAATTCATTTGAAAATAAATAAATAAGGTATTTCAGTCCCTGCCAATTTCATACTGTATACTACATCTGAAAAACTATTGGGAAAATAATAACTTATTACACAGCAAGGGTGCATTCTACTGCTTTTATTGCCCATGGTCTTTTATCTAGCCTCGCCACCCTTGGGCCTGACCTTTGTACCCAACTTATCGATAAATAACCATTGCTGTAATTAATCTTTTCATCCCTGGAAGCTAATACGCTATGGTGATGAAAAGGGGTTGTTGTGTGAGGGTGAATGTTGTAACTGCATGGGGATGAGGATGGCTAGTATATATCATTCTGAAGAACTGCATGAATGATTATGGAGCACTCAATGATAATAATTATGATATTGTTGAAGCTGCCGCATGATGTATTTATTTATAGTATTATTATTATTATTATTATTATTATTATTATTATTATTATTATTGATAACACTATTATTTTAGTTGTCTTACTGGGTTCTTTTGCCAAGAGAAGTTAGATAAGTACAATTTGACACGATGGCACCACGATCCACTCTGTGTGACAGAAAGACAGGTGCTCCTGTTGTTCTGATTGCGTTTCCATGACATCTGGATTGGCCCAGATGGCATGATAGATCTAGATTGCACTCATGAAACTTTCAGAAAGTTTATTTTATTTAAGTTATTAAACAGTTACCTGGATTTCATGGTGTTTCTAATTTAGTTACACTGTTGCAGTTGCTCTTATGTCTTATCAGTGTGGTTATTATGTACCTATTCCATAGACTGTAAAAAATATGGACAAAGCGTTCTCCGGGTCTAACATGAACGTAAAATGAAGCCTGTCAGTCCTTGTATTGTAAGTCGGCATCTTTCTAGATCCGTTTTGGCCCAGCTGGCCATTGGCTGGCCCAGACAACGAAGTGGGACTTCCCCCCTTCTTCTCCGTTGGTTTTTATTTTGACTCGAGTGGGAGGGGAATCCCGATCATAGACTGTAATGGTAGCCACGCCCCTCAGAACATACGCGACTTTTTTAAAATAAATGGGACCATAATTTTCCAAAAAGAATATTATGACATTAGAAATGAGACTTTAAACTAGTGACTGGAAGCAGAAAGTATTCATGACCATGTTTATTAAGGTAATACAGTCTAGGTGAAGTTGGGCCCAAATACATGGACTTCTATGGGGCTATGGGTTTTTCTGGGTCCAATGACAGCGCCACAACAGGCCATTATATGAACTTTCAGGAAATCCCGATTTCCTTGGTGGCTTCACAAAATATCTGTCTGACTGCCCCCCTGACCTATTCAGGATCTTTGCCTTTGCCTTTTTTTGAGGATACATAAACCTTCACAAACACCACAAATATTAAATGAGAATAAGCTGCAACAATAAAGGCACACTGTTCTCATCTGATTGAAAATAAATATTTTAACAGTTTGCAGAATTACAGTACATTTCAAGCACAACTCAATACAAAGACTGTTAACTGTGAGTGGAAGGAGTCCCCAAAGCAGCTATACGTCCAAAACCCAAATATGTACGAGCTGCGTTCGCTTCCCGCGTTTGCGCGTCTTACTGGTACTGTACTGTAGCCTGTAGGAACATGCCGTCTGTTAAATCAATATTAACAATATTCTCTTATCAAATCCAGAAATAAAATTACTACTAAACCTGTAAAACTATGCAGAACCAGGCTCCTCTAGCTGTAATGTAGCTAGTCAGGAGGAGAGGAATTGGTCCAGCTATCAACTGTGTGGGAAAACTATTTTGTCAAACAGTTTCTCTGTTGTATAACAATGTGTTGTCTCTGAGACCCATGGGACTTTGGCTATAGCTAGCTACTACAACTGGGAAATGGTACTTAGGGCTTACAGTAGTACTTGCCTGGTTAGAGTTCTGTCTTGTGTTGTGTAGTGTGTGTGAACTAGTATCACGTGACTGACTTTCCACATTGTGTGTGTGTGTGTGTGTGTGTGTGTGGAGAAGGTCATGAGTTAAAGCAGGAAGTTGAGGCCTCGGTTTGAGGAAGGGGGGCTGGTGCATCCCAGAGGTCTAACGTTTCGGTTAGGATCTTGAGACACCACTGGAAATAACGTGTCCCAGTGGACATGTCACACACACAGAAGCATAACTGTGTAAAAAAAAGATGATCAATTTCATGCATATGCACTTTCATAACTTATCTCTAAATTATTTCTTAGGCTAATTTGATAATATAATACCGGTGCAGCCTTAATGAAACACTCAGAAAATGTGATCTAAATGGACATGCATGATAATGAAACTGATGGAAAAAAATAAATGTCCTGTACATTTCCCATTCTACAGGAATGTGGTCCCACACGATGACGGTACAAGACTACCAGGACCTCGTAGACCGAGGTTGGAGAAGGTAAGAAATAGAATGCCATCTTCCCAAAGTCCCAAGTCTACACAATTTAGAAAATGTTGTAGAAATGTTCATTTGATCCACGTTTGCCAACACAGAATGTTTGGCGTTGTGAGTCTCCAGAATGGTCAGATAACTTACCATGTTGATTAGAACAACAAGATACACATTGAAGGATGAAGATGTTCCATTTTTAGGTCTGTGCTAATAACTCGTTTTAGCAGTTAACTCTTACCCATTTTGTCCCTCTGCAGAAGTGGAAAGTATGTCTACAAGCCTACATTGAACAAGACATGCTGTCCACAGTACACCATCAGGTAAACACTGGCACCACCCTGCCAATGACAATGTTTTATTATGAGTTGTACGAACCATGAATCAGGAAAAATATTGCAATATGTCTTATAATGCTGCCATACCTTTATGTATCCGAAAAAGTGTTGAGAAATATAACACTGCTGTGACTTAAGGTAAAACATATTTAACCATTTCCCCGCCAAAAAACGTAGCCTGCGTTATTTGCAGCGACGCTGCCAAAATACGTAGCATTCGTTTATTCAGTTGTATAAATGTGTTTGCTCCGATCTATTGGAAAGGCTACTCACATTAGCTTCCGATGGCTATCTGTTGTTATCTTAGACACTGGACTGCGGCACGTGTGTGTGTGCACGTGCAAGTGCACGCACGCTTTCAGTCGCTTTAGAATTCAAATCCCCCTCAAAGGCGCCATTTCTGGTCAAAACAACGCTTTTTGTACGGAGCCTAGCGGTCGCAGTAATGGCGTCGGCCTGTACTTATAATGCTCAAGGCAGAGAATAACAACCGGTCGAAACCAACACACACACACCATTCAAAATAAAGCTGCTCATTGCAAGTGGGGTTCATAGCCATCTGGGAGAAAGTACCGGTAGACTAATTACTGGCTGTACCATATTGGCAAACCTTAATGGGTTGATACTGTAGATGTAGATAAATCGAGCGAGAAAACAGACCGAGTTGTCAACAGGGCAGTTTATTCTAACTAAACAACGTTCTTGCTGTCTGTCTCTCCATCCAGATGTCATGCCTTGAACTTCCAGCCATCCAAATCTCACAGGAAGGTCCTGAAGAAGATGGGCAAATTTCTGTCTAAAGGGGAAATGCCAACGGAACAGGGTGAGTGAGCGTGTTGGTTGAAAGGGCTTATGGAAAACATTTCTTCTACTGCATGTGAATTGTGAACTTAATTTCACCCACATAAGTACATCTAGGCCGATGTTCTTTGGGAACGTATGCATCTGTATGAAATACCTGTTGACCATGACCCTGACCCATGTACACCATTATCAAAGTACTTGGAGGTAAGCAGTGGTTTTCAACCAGTGGTCCTTGAGGGGGTTCCAGGTGGTCCCCAGCTAGAGAGTTGGTAACCCAATGGACCCTTAGATCTTTAAATCTTGAGAGTGTAAAAATTGACCATCCCGGGTCCATTTGGTTTCATTTTACACTCTCGAGAGTTTTATTATTGTTACTCCTGCATTACTTAATTTACAAGAAGTCTACACAATTAGAGAATGTAGAATAATTGTATTCTGTTGTCTCTCCTATGCTACCGACTGGGCAAAATCCAACAACAACAAAATATTCTTTTGTTTTGGGTCTGAGAGGCTAAATGTCATCAAATAGTGGTACGTGGCTCAAATACCAATGAAATAATGGTCTTTGGTATGAAAAAGATTGAAAACCGCTGCTGTAAGGGAATACAATTTACACAGACAGACAGACAGACAGACAGAGAGATTCTTGGATTTCCTGTTCTGGACAACCACTGTCGTGACGGACATACAGTAGTACAACTAGAACTCTTCTGTTTTGAAATGAATAACCTGACCATGTGCTTTTGACAGGGGAGCCCATGGACGCTGTGTGTGACGAAGCAGGCCCACGGGAGTCAGCTAAAGTCTGTCACACAGGAGTAGAGGGGCCCATTGTCACAGATGTTCAGACGGAGCTCGGGGACTTAAAACCAGCGGACTCGGAAACGTCTCGAAACGATCCAGTGTCTGTCCCAGATGGGAGACCACCTGCCTCTACCCCTAAACCAGGTAAGATATTGGGACCCCGCCTTCCTGAATGCTTGCTCTACTTAGTCTCGCGTGGCCACTAGCCAGCTTTGTAGCATCCCTCTAGGTCAAAAAGCCACGCTGCGGAAACCACAAACCCTCACAATGCGCTATTGTGGCATTACGACACCAAGGCCCGACAAAACGGATTTTATAATCACACGACCTCTATTGAGCATGGGGACAAGTCCTGGACCGGAAGTAGGCAGAAATGCATTGGACCCAGGCAACAGCCCAGCTGTAATGATTTTAAATCCCTTTATTTTAGATTGTTTTGTAGTAATCGTACAACATAAACATTACAGAGACTTTAGTTGTCACTGTACAATACTTTAAAACAGTTGTCATGTTGCACACATGCCTAAAATAGCTCTTATTTGCACGAACAGCGCTTGAGCGCTCGGTTTCTGCCCCCTCTATATCCCAACTCTTCTATTAGATGGCTCTGTGTTCGTAGCACGTTTTTGTGTTTTGTAGCACGGAATGTGATGATTTCATAGGCTGATGATGTATGATGATGAGAGGGCCCCTCACTTACACTTACAATACTTTATGCTTATACACTTTAGCTGGTAATTCAATTAACCAATGTCACACACCCAGCAATAATGAGTTCACAAATATTTTTCACCTGGAGGACTAAAATAAAGAGTTGTCCAAATGTGAATTAAAGTCAGCATTTTAGGTTATAAATGAGAAATATCAAACAGTACAAAAGTTTAAAAAGTCAAGTTCAAGTACATATTTTTAGTTTTAATACATTTTGATATATTTTGATGTATATATTTTTAAATTTCTAAATATAATATAAGCAGGTATATGGCAGAAAGCCAAACAAGGTTTGGGAATAGACTGCATTAACGGGCCAAATACATTTTGAGAGGCCAGAGACATATAGCACAACAAGTTCTAATAGGGCCCCTGTGTGTGGGGGGGACAGGAGCAAGCAGCAGCAGAGATGTAGTAGCCTGAGGCACCATCTAGTGGTGGCACCGTGTAGAGACGAGAGGAAACGGGAGAGACTCAGTTCCTCATTCAGGCCAAGGACTATTAAAAGAGGACAGGAAGCGAAGACCGTACGGTGGACTCCATGTTGCTCCCTGGAAGGAAAGAAACATGGCAATTGAGACCAAGGAAGCTGAACACGGAAGTGTTGGCTGCATATAGCCCATTGCGCATGTTTTTTTCTTTCCAGGGAGCAACATGGAGTCCACCATACAGTCTTTGCTTCCTGTCCTCTTTTAATTATGTTAAGTTATGGGGGTCCTTGAAATTAAAAACGAACCACTGCACACTAAATGGAACAGAGCCTTAATTAGTATCATCAGTAACACCTATGAAGGAAGTAGGGAAGTGACCCAGAAGTAGGAAGAGTTATTCTGTGAGCCCATTCCTTGGGAATACTGTTACCACTAGGTGTCAGTGTTGACCGTTTAAAAAAATCCTTCTGTTCTGGGGCTTAATGTATGAATGGGGACTGGTGTTCTCTCATGTAATTTCATGAATGGTCTGGTTGCTGGGACCATCTATCTATCATGTTCTTCTCCCCCTCTTCAGTCTAGAGGGCAGGATATCCTGAGACAACTCACACTAACAGAGACATAATGAATGAATAACACTCCCGACGAACCGATAATAAACACTTATTAAGTCTTTTAGGACTGGGACCAGATTCAATTTTTTTTCTTTTTTTTTCAAAAGAACAAAAAAGAAAACATGTTTTGAAATCGATAGTTCTTCTCATACTTTTTCATGTCAAGGACCCCCAAAGTTATGTCTATTTGGTCACGGTCCCCATCTCAAAATATTTAGTTCCAGGCACGCCCAGAAGCAAAGATATGAGTTAAAAAAACGTTTGCTGTGAAAGAATATATATTCAATGATTTACCGCCATATTTCCTGGATTAAAAAAAAAATCTACAAGCTCATAGCACGGAACTCTAAAGTGGTTAACATGAGCTAAGAGGCGACACAGATGCGTCCTCGGGTCTATATGGGTTAAGACACGCGAAGCCGCACTTTTTAACAAGCTGCTCATATTTCAGTCCTCAGCCACTCTTCCGCTCCTCCCTCACACCTAGTGAGAGTAGACTATGGGCCCCCCGTGCATTCATCATTAAATCCCAATGTATATACAGTACATTGGAACAATAAGGAGAACCTGGGTAGGCTGGTACAGAGTAATATAGCTAGAGAGTGGCGACACTAGTGTTGACTCCCATTGTAACAATGGCATGCAGAAGTGCTCATTCTATCCCAATGGGATAGTTCCAGTCATAGGAGCAATGTTTGGAACTATAGCCCATAGGCACCCGCTTTGCGGCGAGATCAAAGTGTGTCGCTACTCTCCTACTCTACACTCTGGGCTGGTATTGGCACTCTGGGCCCCAGACGTAAACAAAACGCACAGAGGAATGTCAAGATGTGCCAATTTTTCCCCATTTACACCTCCGGCTCCATCTATGATGCTGTTGTTGGACAACCACTTCAGAGACTCTATACATCCACGTATGATAACGGCATCCTAAGGTTGGCAAGGAATATCACCTCAAACATTACTAGCCATTTGTTGTATGGAGAGTATAGGTTTCTGCTTTGCCTTTTTTTTTGAGTGGTGCAACCACTCCTATAGACAGCTATGTATGTCCCTGGGTCTGTCCCTGGCTGGGTGCCTGGGTCTGTCACTGTTGCGCAGCCTAACACACACACACACACACACACACACACACACACACACACACACACACACTGTATATATAGTGTATGATGATTTGGGGTGGTACAGTACAGTAGAGGGACCCCCACACGGTCATTTCTCAACCATTCCAGACGTGAGGAGGCTCGCCGGAACCAGGTTGGCCCCCTGGGCGCGTTCCTGGGGGTCTGGATGTTCCAGGGACCCCCCGGGGACCCCCACACAGTAACTCTGTCATTTCTCGACCGTTTCGGACGTGAGGTGGCTCACCGGAAGCAGTTTGCACCACTCAATTTACACAGGTGTGATTTTTCTTTTTCAAAAAACATTTTTTAATAGTTAAAATAGCCAATGTTTTTTTAATAGTTAAAATAGCCAATGTATAAGCTCACAACGTGTCGATGTAGTGTAGATCGGCTAGTTGAATTATTCAAAAATGTGTTTCAAAATGGTAAAATAGAGCCATGGTGTTCCAGCATACAATAAGGTCAGACTGAAGAGGTCTTTATCAGTCGACTTGTGAGGCTTAATGGCTGCGGACATTGCTCTTGCCTTCATGTTTCTATGTATGTAATTGGATTTTCTGGTGTGTGTGTGTGTGTGTGTGTGTGTGTGTGTCATACAAGGCCGACGGGCAGCAAGACACATTTCTGTGCAAACTGACAATAAAGTACTATATCATATCAGTTAAATTGCAAGCGCTCAGCGCTCACAGAGGAGTTCACTACCACACTCTTCCTTGAACCTCGATGAAGAATAGGCCCCCTCGCTTCAGGAAGGAAACAAGGAGTTTTAGTGTGTCGAGGCCGGCAGTTCTCCCCCCCCCCCCCCCCCCCACCTTCACCTCCAACAGAAAACACCTGGAGATGGCTCCTCACCCACCAGCTTTATGACTGGAGTATTTTACGGCTTTGGTCGGGTTCCAGTTCTGCACGGAGAAAACAACGGCTCCCCCCATCTGTAGTATAGCCTCGGTGCAGCCTGCCGGATAGAGGCGCAGATGGAATCTTGTTTTTTTGCAGAAATGTCTCTGGTTCTTGTCCTTTTTTAACACATTCTGGGGCGGGAACCAGTTCTGGTGTTTCAAGCATTATTTTATACTTTAGATATTGAAAAATAGCAGATCTACAAGCTCATAGATATGAGCTATAGATATTGTAGATATGCTATTTTTGAAAGATTGTGAGAATGCGGCACATATCTTTGTAAAAAAAAGTCTTTGCCCTGGAACAACATATTTTTATATGGGGGTCGGTGGCCGAATATAAAAGATAATCCTGGGGGTCCTTGACATGAAAAAGGTTGAGCACCACTGATGTAGAAACAGGTTTTTCAGAAAACTGTCATGATTTAGAAGACCTTTTGTAGAATCGAGCTCAGGTCTAAATGGGTTCAAATCAAGAGACTGAGGTCGTTGAGATGTGCCTTCACAAGATTCAGCAAGTGTTTCAGCAACTGATCTACAAGCTTGTAGATCTGCTATTTTCAGCAAGTGTAAAATCAGCCATTACGACAGCATAAAGGCCCGCCAAAATACATTTTAGTCGATTAAAATCAACTGTAGATTTAGTCGACTAAAACTAGAACACGAAAACATTCCAGGTGACTAAAATGTGACTAAAACTAAATAAACTATTCAAAAGACTATGACAAAAACTAAAAATCAAACTTTACTTTCAAAATCAACACTGCAGTCAACATTAACACTCCCAGAGGGCAGACAGACACCCCTGCAGGTAGAACAACGCTATGGAAGGAGACGGTTGTACCGTTACTGCACACGCATGGCATGTAAAGGTTTATCCACATAAGAGATTGATGGCTTAGACTAGAGCATGGGTTCCCAAAGTGGGGTCCGGGGACCCCTAGGGGTCCTTGAGGCAGTTCCAGGGGTCCCCAGCTAAATGATAGTTTGTAACCAAATGGATTGGGTCAATGGGTCTGTAACTCTGAGATTGGTTCCATTTGTACACTCTCAGAGTTAAATTAACATTGATTTCACAATATGCATTGGGGTCCCAGAGATAGAAATGCCATTAAATGGGGGCCCGTAGCCTAATGCATGTCAAACTGGGGCTCCTTGAAATGAAAATGGTTGACAATCACTGCTAGAGCCATAAACAGCTTCTCTTATAGGGGTCCTTGGCATATATTTTCAAATAGGGGTCCATGGGCTAATAAGCAATATTACACGAGAGGGTGTGGTTTAACGTGATTATTGCCATGACAGTGATGCGGTCAGGAACGAGACGAAGTCGAGTTCCACACGCATCGCTGAAGTCCTTGACATGAAAAAGTTTGGGGACCACAAATTAGTGTTTAACTATCTGTTTATCTCACTGTTGCAAGCTGCATTAGCTCGCCCCCCCGAGTGGGTTGGTGGTGACAGAAACATTTTGTCATCTCATAAATGCCAGTAGTAGTGGCACTACCCCGCCGAAGATGGAGTGGCTATAGCTCTGCACAAGGAAATTTACTTTGCCTGTTTTATACATGACGTGTATATAATGGTGTGGAGGAGAGCAAAAAGTGTGTCTGCTCCAGCCACTTTAAATGTGAGCGCACCTTTGGAGAATTGAATGTGTGTGCGGGGGAAACTAGGAGGGAGATGTGTTTTTTTATGAACTGTTAACTACAGGGGAGAGAGCATCCGTCTTCCACAGGAACCCATCTGTCAGACTTTATCTTCACCAGGGCTGCACTCTGTCTCCTCAAGAGTACAGTACCTGTCTGTGTTTCGCAGTGCTGATTTTGACAGCAAATTTAGATTTTTAGTTAGTAGAAAATAGTTTTCATTCTAGGTTCACATTTGTTACCTGGAATGTTTTAGTGTTGTCTAGTTTTAGTCAACTAAAATGTATTTTGGTGGGCTTTGATGCCGTCGTAATGGCTGAATGAAAATAGCCAATCTACAAGCTCGCAAACGCATCGCAGCACGACGCATTGTGACCTTCATTGTGATCTGCCATTTTCTATTTTGCTAGTCTAGTTTTTATTTCTTGACTTGAAAATTGTCAATATATTTAGTCTTAGTTGTAGTCACCATAGCTTAGTTTTTATTTAGTTCCATTTAGTTTTCATCAGCGAAAAAAAAAGGTAGTTGACGGACATTCTTCATCATGGTATTAGTCGACGAAATCAACACTGGTGTTTTGAGAGAAAGCATTGTGTGTGTAACAGAGTTCATTTACAGTAGTGGCAATATTATGCACACGTGTTTAATTCACTCACGTGTTTCATAACTTGTGCGTGCATCACGAAAATGATCTGGTTCATGTGCGATTGTGCGTGCGTGCCAATCCTAGTTAGCGAGCGGGATGGACCTGTCCCGGACAGCGTGGTGGGTGATAAGAGCTGATGTGTTTGGGGATGAGTCAAACAGTGTGGCGAACACAGTCCAGACACTGCTGGGTTCTGGTTCCTGGTGTGTGTTTACCCTCGCAATACAAGAGCAAAAATATAACCAATCCACCACACTGTCACTCCGTGGAATCTTTGTTTTTTAAATGTTTCCGGTCCACTCTTGAAATTCTCCCGTCTTCCTCCGGTCATTCACCCATGGAAGATGAACAGAGGAAATGGTGGATTATTATGCAAGATGCAGGTAATGCTCTTCTGACTTATCCCATTTAGACCTGAGGACCATTCTACAGTTTTTTCGAAAAATCCATGTTTCTATGTCAGTGGTTCTCAAACGTTTTCATGTCAAGGACCCCCAATATATGTAGGTTTATTGGCCGCTGACCCCCATCTGAAAATATGTTGTTCCAGGGACCTCCCCAAAAGCACATATTTGAGTTAAAATTGAGTTTCATGATTTTTTTAAAATAGCAGATGTACAAGCTCGTAGCGCGGCACTCTGTGCCGCACTATGACCTTGTAGATCTGCTATTTTTCAATGGCTATAGTATATACCGGTAGCTAAAGTATAATATAATGCTTGAAACACCAAAAGGGGTTTCCGCCTAGAATGGGTTATTGTAGCATTCATAATCTTGCTCCATGAGCGAGACGCAGACTTTTACTTTTCAGAAAGTTGCAATGGAACAGAAGACTGCGACAACGGATACAACACTGCATGCCAGTGTCGTGATATTGTTGACCACTTGTAGATCGGCTATTTTCAGTACATGACACCCGTCCGCACGCAAAATAAAACTCTTTAGTCTTTAGTCGTTCCATTCGCCCGTGCTGCCTCGTGTCGCCCATTCCGCCTCATGTAATGAACCCTGGGTTATGTTGTCGTGAAGGACGTAGTTCTTTACTCTGATGTGCGTACTTACTACGCAGGGCACACAATTTCAAAGAGCCAACACTAGAAATGCCACAAGGCAGAAAATGTCAGACTCTTAACACTCGTGTGTTGAATGCTGGCATTGAACACACTCCTTTTTGTGTGTGTGTGTGTGTGTGGGGGGGGGGGGGGGGGGTGTGGGGGTGGGTGTGTGTGGTGAGGGGGTTGTCCTGCTCCTAGCTGTGACGTCTGCGAAAGGGGAAAGTTGGTGAGCGAGTGGGTCGGTGGCGGCGGCTGGCAATGGGACAAGCAGGAAATGGCTCTCGTTTCCTTATTGCTCCAAACAGGATGTGGGCGTGTAAACTGTTGACATGGGATGCCCGGAGCACTGGAGGGCTTGGCACCAGCCCAGGAGGGAGGGGGAGAGGGAGGGATGGGGTGGAGAGGGAGGGAGAGAGAGAGGGAGAGGGGGGAGAGAGAGAGAGAGAGAGAGGGAGAGAGAGGGAGAGAGAGGGGGAGAGAGAGAGAGGGAGAGAGGGAGGGAGAGATTGGGTTACTGCCTGGTGCTTCTCTGGAGAGCACACACACACACACACACACACACACACCAGCCATCAATGTATCTGTCTGAGATGCAGTGCAAATGTTTGCATGTTGCTCAACAGTATTATACTGTATTTTCAGATTGCTTTTTCATTCTTCTGGGAATGAAATACTGTATTCTATGGCTTTGCTCTGGCGTTTGACTGGAAATGCCGGTCTTTTTATGCATATTAATGTCTTGCGCGCACACACACACACACACACCCCGTGCGTGCGTTACTTTTTGCTCTTGTAGCGTCTACTGAATCGGCAGTTCCTGAGTCATGTGGCCAATGTTTCTGTAGCGTGAGAGAGACACCCCCTGGGCATGACGTTAGCAAATCGCAAGGGACTAACCCCCAATGTATCCCTTGATGTTGAGCGCCACCAAGCAGGCGTTGCGTACCTTTTTTATAGTTTTTTTGGTATGTCCCGGGCGGCCATTGGACTCCGACCTCCCACTCTCAGGGCGGATACTCTACCCACAAGGCCACTGAGAACGGCGTTACTATTTAGAGACATGTAGCAGCTTCTGGTGTATTGGGAAAAAACCTGCACTTCCGATCTCAAGTCATGTTATGTAATCATGACTGACTCAAGTCACTGTGACTTCTTTTCACTTGTGTGTGTGCGCGCTCACACACACACACACACACACACACACATTCTGCATGCAACAGGCCACTGGGAGTCAACGAATTCATCTCATGTTGTTTTATGAGAGCTTCCTAAGCGATGATGTAATGTAAAATAATGAGTATCTGTGCAGAGAAAATGACTTCCACTGAGCTTTGTTTTTTTTTGTTTGCTACGGAGACTAGATCCTTATGCAAACAACGAGGCAAATCTATGGGAAACACGGCCTCACACCCACAAAATGCTCCCCCCCCAAATGTGGCACTCATCAATAGCAGCAGCTTAAATTTACCCATGTCTTGTTCACTACTGTGTTTAAGTCTCATTCTGAAGACGGCATAGAGGGGAAGCTTGTTCTCCTCTTCCATAAGGTAGTAATTGAGTTTTTTCTCCCCCCCCCCCCTCTCCATCTTGTTACAACTGCTCATGTTGCCTCTTTAAAAACATTTTTTCCCCTTCTGTTCTCTCACCTTGAAAAATGCCTGGAGAACGCCATAGCCCTAGGTTGTCTTTGGAGAGAAAGTGGATTAAAAGTTGACTTATTTTTCGAGTTCTACTGCTGTTGGAAACTTTCCTCACCAATGTCCTCCCTCCACTCTAGCAGTAGGACTAGTCTCTGTTAATTCTTCAGAGTGTAGGTAAGCCTTGCCAGGGCTATTTCTCTATATTTGGTCATTTCCGCTTTTCCGGCTTAGAGGCCGACATTGTAATGATCGGCTTATGTTTTCATTAGCTCATGTGCCGTTTACCTTACGCCAAAAACGTTAACATGTCGAGAGCGATGCGATGGAAATGCACAAATCTCATCCGAACCTAGGATGGATGATCAAAACCACGGACAGCGCTCGGTAGTTTCAGAGATACGAGGCATAGAAGATCCTACTTTGACTGGAGGTCTATGGGGGCCGTGTGCAAAGACCCTGGTGCTGGGGCTAACGGAGGCGTTGCCTAGCAACCGGGACAATGTTAAAAGCAGATCTTCGGCTAAACCGTTTCATATTTGGTTTAATGCTTTAGGTACAAACCTGTTCATACTTGGCAGATAACTTCCCTGGGGGGGGGGGGGTACTTAGCAATAAAATAGTTAATATATCCTTATTGGATTTTGTCTCTGCTCTTCCCTTCTTCTTTCCGTCTCTTTTATCTATCACGTGTGCAGGAATCGGAGCGGATCCTGGCCGGCCGCCTTGCCGGAAGGCCAAGGATTTGAGGAAGGAGCGTCGTCTTCAAAAGAAGCAGACGAGGCCGGGGGTCCCTGCCCCCGTCACGCCCCCTGACCCAGCAGCGACACCCTGCCAGCCCAAACTCCTGGAGGATTTCATGGCTGAATCTCTGCCCGATAGCCCTCTTCATCGCCTTGAGGTACTTAAACCGTCTGGTTTGTCTGAATGTACTGTAGCACGTTGTGGCATAGCATGTGAGCGGTGGCTGGACCGGAAAATAAACATTAGCCAGTTTGCAAAAAGAAAAAATCCAGCTATCCTTGAACTTGTTCTGGGTGATCCTTTGTCTTCATAATGTTTGTAATCATGCACCACTGAGGGCAGATTTCACAAAGCCCCCCGTTCCCTGGTTCCAGTGACTTCACCATGTGTTTATGTGTGTGGGGAGAGGATGGCAGGCAAGAGCGAAGTGGAAAAACCGCCTCTTCCCAACATGAACTCAACAAAAATGACAAGCACACCACACACACTGGGTCAAGTTACCCTTCTGATCACATTCAAAACCACAGCCCCCCGACTCTCTGCCTTGCTCTGGAGGACAAGGAAATGAACTTTTGGCTGCGGGAAGGGCTTACGATTTGAGAAAGGTCCCTGGCACAAGATGCCGAGCTGAGGTTGGTACGGTGACGTCATCCTCGGTCAGGGCCGAGACGTGAGCCAGATGCTGTGATGAGCCAGACAGTGTCTGTCTCTCGTCGTCCCTTACTCCCCTGAGACTAGCCAGCGTAGACTCCTATCAGCTCATTTCAATTGAATTAGCTTATTTGCCCGTGAGTACTTTTCAATTTCCCCTAAGTGGCTCTATACACAAGGTTATCCTTTCCGTAATTGAAGGTCAGTTTCGCAAGTCAGGGTAATTGAAAAGATGCCTGTTTTGACCCAGTTAGATGCTTATTGAACAACAAATGGCTGAGTCGTGTCGGACAGAGACTAAATTATCTACTTCAATCGTTGAGTCTCTGGCTTCAGTATCGATACTGAATAAGCTCTAACAAATTGTATTAATGATCAGACTAGTGAGTGTTGATTTCGTCAACTAATACTAAAAAATACTCCCTTTTTTCACTGACTAAGTAAATGGAAACTAAATGAAAATTAAATTATGATGACTATAACTAAGACTAAATATATTGACAATTTCGTCAAAAACAATTATAACTAGACTAAAATGTTAGGAAGGGATCCAGTATTGTCATTTTACACTTGGTCAGCAAGTGTAAAAATCTGTCATTACGATGGCATCAAGGCCCGCCAAAATACATTTTAGTCGACTAAAATCATATGATATTTAGTCGACTAAAACTAGACTAACACTAAAACATTCCAGGTGACTAAAAAAACCATTCAAGAGACTGACTAATACTAAAATCAAAATTTGCTGTGAAAATCATTACTGCTAGTGACTAACTACTCTTTACAAAATATTGTTAAAATTAAGTCTCTGTTTCTGGTGTTTTTTCAACCTGTCCCATGTTCTTTCCAACACTGATTTCTTTTCACTGGCCACACAAAAATGCACCACTTCATTAGTGTTTAGCATCACATGCTTTAATTTCCTTCAATTACAGTGAAAAATGAAACAAATGGACCTGTACGGGTCCATTTGGTTTCATCGAATGCATGGAATTGTGGTCAAAATCAAACAAAATGTGGGGGTCTGAGAGGCTAACACCCCCTTTACACGAGAACGGTGTTCATAGAAAACGGCAAAGTAAAGTATCGTTTGCTGGTGTCCCTTTAGACGAGAACGGCATTTTCAGGAGGTGAAAACGCAACAAAGTGAAAACACCTTTCAGAGTGGAAATCTTTAAAAACGCTGTACCCTCCTGTCTCCATGTAAACGGGCAAAACGATGAATCCGCAAAACTTGTGACATCGTGGCTCACAAGTCACAACGCACGTGATTATTACATTGATGCAGAGCCGTAGGTGATATCTGGAGTTCCTAGAAAGAGCAAGCACTCCCTCGCCCCACTCATCCTACGAATACAGATGTAAGTGACTAGGGATGGTGAATGTTAACCACGATACAGCACGGTGGTACATGGATGACTGGTCTATCTGGCAGTCTGTCAACGCCACCTAGTGGTACATGGATGACTGGTCTATCTGGCAGTCCGTCACCACCACCTAGTGGTACATGGATGACTGGTCTATCTGGCAGTCCGTCACCACCACCTAGTGGTACATGGATGACTGGTCTATCTGGCAGTCCGTCACCGCCACCTAGTGGTACATGGATGACTGGTCTATCTGGCAGTCCGTCACCGCCACCTAGTGGTACATGGATGACTGGTCTATCTGGCAGTCCGTCACCGCCACCTAGTGGTACATGGATGACTGGTCTATCTGGCAGTCCGTCACCGCCACCTAGTGGTACATGGATGACTGGTCTATCTGGCAGTCCGTCACCGCCACCTAGCGACCTGGCATGGCATGGCCTGCACACTACAGTGTATTCAGTAAGTGTGCCTACAATTTACAATTTAGGCATTTAGCAGACGCTCTTAATCCAGATTTACATTAAGTATTAACAAAAAGCAAGGCATACATCACATAAAAGTAGTTATTATGAAACATGCGTAAGCTAAGAACGTAACAGTAGAGTATCTATGTAATGAAACTATATATAAACTATACTATACATATGTACTATAAAGTGCTATGACTACATAAAATGCAATTCTAGTGCTGTCTACGTATACAATACATTATGGGCCTTGATACAATACATTATGGGCCTTGATACAATACATTATGGGCCTTGATACAATACATTATGGGCCTTGATGCAATACATTATGGGCCTTGATACAATACATTATGGGCCTTGATACAATACATTATGGGCCTTGATACAATACATTATGGGCCTTGATACAATACATTATGGGCCTTGATACAATACATTATGGGCCTTGATACAATACATTATGGGCCTTGATACAATACATTATGGGCCTTGATACAATACATTATGGGCCTTGATGCAATACATTATGGGCCTTGATACAATACATTATGGGCCTTGATACAATACATTATGGGCCTTGATACAATACATTATGGGCCTTGATACAATACATTATGGGCCTTGATACAATACATTATGGGCCTTGATGCAATACATTATGGGCCTTGATACAATACATTATGGGCCTTGATACAATACATTATGGGCCTTGATACAATACATTATGGGCCTTGATACAAAAAGGTTTGAAAACCACTGTTCTATAGAATCCTGTTTTAATGCATGCATGGGCAACTGGCGGCCCGGGGGCCACATGCGGCCCTCACCATCACGTAATGCGGCCCGCAGGTTAATACCAGAATGCTGATATATTATTGATTTCAGCTAATACCTGGTATACTAGTTATTGCTTTTTATTTAATGTCCAATATATTTGTATTTAGTTCATAAAGTTTACATAGCTATAACTACATGCATTTGAAATTAAATAAAAAGGTTACTTTTCAGGATTACAATTCCAAAATAGCAGGATTTCAATTAAAATATAGCAAAAATAGCTGATCAGCTATTTTTGCTACGACAGTAATGCAGTGTGGCCCTCTGGAGTGAGTGTGGAAATATAGTGGCTCTGTCTCCATTGTCAAAGTTGCCCACCCCTGTTGTAATGCATACACCTCCTCTATTCTCCTCGGTAGACTTCAGGTAGCATTCACTTCTGTGTGGCCGAATGCCTTTTGGCAGCAGAGTAAGCAAAAGTATCAATTAAATATTGCTCACGTTAAGCTTAATGAAATGCTACATGAGCACGTTTTTTTTAAATGCAAGTTTAATCTGGTTTGATGAAAGGAGCGTTTAAAAAAGAATGATGGCCACAACTAAGAAAATAGGACCCAGGTTGAAAAACAAAACATCCTCTTCTTTTAAAATCCTGTTTACAGCAGAGCAATTAAAAGCACTCGACTCTAGGCACTAGATTCGATCATAAACTCGAGTGTTTAACATGTCAAGCTGCATGACTAATGTGCCCAGCACATTAATGAGGGAGAGCCGCCTGTGGTATAAACATGGCCTCGCTGAAAACAGAGACCCGAGAGAAAAGGAGATAAAGGGAAAGAGGTTATTAGGGGCCTCCTTTCCTGTGCTCAAGGCTGCAGGGGCCCACCACTATGGCCGATAAAGTGACCTGTGGTCTAGTGTTGATTTCGGCGACTAATACTATGACAATTTTTTTTCGTCAACTACCTTTTTGTCACTGACGAAAACGAAATGGTAAAACTAACTGGAAACTAAGCTATGATGACTTAAGACAAATATATTGACAATTTCTTCAACAAATAAAAACTAGACTAAAATGTTAGGAAGGGACTAGTGGACAAGCGATCCAGTATAAGTAAAAGTAATTTTACACTTTGTTGAATGCGTAAAATAGCAGATCTTTCAGCGAGTGTAAAATCTGCCATTACGACGGCATCATGTCCCGCCAAAACACATTTTAGTCAACTAAATCAACTATGGATTTAATCGACTAAAATCTTTGATATTAGTCGTCCAAAACTAGATCTTCAACACACTTCAACACTAAAACATTCCAGGTGACTAAAATGTGACTAAAACCCAAATAAGTCAAAAGACTGAATGACTCAAACTAAAATAAAAATGTGCTCTCAAAATCAAATGTGGTCTATGGAAGTCCTACGAAGGGCTGCTGGCACCACCGTCTTTGATAGGCCTTTTTTTTGGTCACAGTGGTCATCATTGACAGTAAATCTGTGTCCTTCCTGACCCCGGAATGTAGATGTAGTTCACGTTAGCAACCACTAGGGGTCACTGTGACCATGCAATTTAGGACATGGTGGCCTTCGGGAACCTCAGGGAAGTGTGGAACTGAACACCAACCAATTTCCCAGGAATCTACTGGTTCCTCCACACACTGCCCTCTTTCTTCACATTATTACTTCATACATCTTTCATGTTATGTTGGCTCCCCCTCTTTATAGCCGTCAGTCTTGTTTATTTAGGCCTAAACATTCTATATATTTATTGTGCCTTTTTACAGAGAGAGCAGGATGTGAAGTTTTGGGTTGGGTAAGATTTTCATATAAAGCTTTCGCAGGCCAGTATCTCATTTTAATTAAAGCTCAGGCTGTATTATGCAGCGTTATTTCAACAAACCTTGAGGCCGGTGCCATATTAGCCTGTGGGTGTAGTAGTATCACACGGCCGTTATGAGACTTGTTCCCGATTTAGCCAAGCTAGATTGGCTGAACAAAAATAATTCAGCCTATCAAAGGATATCTCTTTGAGTTTTAGAAAAAAAAAAAAAAAAAAAAAAGGCCTTACCTAACCCAAGTATTATCTTTTACGTAAAGGGCCCCAGACAAACCGACGTGGATGCCAAGCAGTCATATGAGAGTCTCTCTAACCCAGGTCCAATTCAAACAAACCCCCTGGTTCAATTCCCCCCGCAACCTTGTCCTTCCAGAGCAGCCTCACGGCGCTGGCTCCTTGGGCCAACAAAAGCTTTCCAAACACCAGAAGATGGTTAATTAAAACTTGAGTGGGAGGATGTGGAAGATGAACTCTTGCTCATATCTGTGTGACACTACCCAACACTCTGCAAAGTTATTCTTTCCACGTCTCTCTAGCTTCCTGTTATAGACTTGCTTCTGATCCTCCCCCCTTTTTAAAGCTTGATTTATACCGCTGCATTAAAAAAAACGCTCTGCATCTGGGCATCATCCCTGCATCCCAGCAGTGGCCTGTACAAGTGGCACGCACACCATTCAGAGCATTCAAAAATAATGCTCTGCATCTGGGCATTATTCAGCATTACAGTGGCCTGTGTAATGCTGTGTTCACACGGGCAGCTACAAAACAAGATACAAAGCGACATAGTATATCTGTCGTTGTTTTAAGCGTCGACAACATGCTTGTTGTTACGTCCGGCCACTATGAGCGAGAAAACTATAAAGCCTGGGGTTAAAAAGAACACGAAACTGATTGACAGAAATAATTCGTTTTGTTTAGTGTGAAGAGTTTTGGCTATATGGTTAAACAACACTTGGTCGTTTTGTAGCTGTAGTTGAAGCCAACTCAACTTGGACTGTAGCTTTGTAGCAGCTACAAGCGCTGGGCGTCGCTTTGTATCTTCCTTTGCTCGCTGCTTCCATTGAAAATGAACAGTAGAGACTGTAGCTTTGTGTTTGCCAGTGTGAACGCAGTGTGTCCACAAAGAGTTTTTTTTAATATCCTGTCCAGGTGCATGTTATCAGCATAAATTGCTTAACTGAAACAATGTAATCATGGACTTTTCATTAGGAATGGGTGATATGAGATTTATGGCCGATATTCACTATAATTAATTGCTGTTATTGCCGAATTCATTCTGCAAAAAGGCATATAAACACTGAATTTGAAAAAAAGCAATGCCTCTTTATTCCAAAACTAGGGATGCACCGTCATTGAAATGGTGGCCCATATCCCAATATAAACGGCTTCGTGTGGACACGGCATAGAAAATGCTCCTGCATCTGGACATCATCCCTGCATCCCAACAATGGCCTGTTATGTATATGTGGCGCACGCCCCATTCAGAGCATTAAAATGCTCTGCATCTGGACATTATCCCTGCATTGCAACAACGGCCTGTACACGTCGTGGCATGCACCCCACGCATCCTAAATACGGAGCAAATAAAACGGTCCAATGAGAGTTTTGATGAAATACTATGAAATACTATGTTTGCTCTCTACAGCTACTTACAAGAAGTAAGAAGTAGGATGAATAGCCCTTAAAACATCGCTTCAGATGTGCTGTCATAATGAGCAGAAATCAAACTTTATTCTTCCGACATGGTGAAGCACTGGAAATGGGGTTAAATCTATGCGCGAGTAGTAGTACGCAGTGGCACTCGTACAAACTCGTCATAAATTGCCTGTCTGTCACTCTTCTTGTCACTATGGATGGAGATGGACAGAACACACCTTCCCTCAAGTCACAGCCGTGAAGAAACTGCTGCAGGCCCATGTATTAAATGTGGTATAGCTCATAAGCTGCATGCTATGAGTGCAGTATTTAATAATATAAATGCAGACATCGCTATTTGGTGCGTTTCGTAAAGGTGACATTTTTCTAAATTAGCTTGGGTCTAGAGTAGACTGACGTACGGCAGTGTTGCTCTGCGTACATTACCGATCTACAAGCTCACAATGCATCGCAATGTGATGCGGTGTGAGCTTGTAGATTGGCTATTGCCACCGCCGCACGGCCAAGTATACGTTATTATTTGGCAGCCCATGCAACAAGGAGGGTGTGCTCTCGTCTGTCTCCACACAGACCCCATTACTCTTTCTCAAGTTTTCACGTCGTCCCTCCCTGTGATTTGTGATGATGTGCCCCTCATTGCAGGATCTGTATGCAGCCAGTAATACTACGACGAAAACTATTCAAGAGACTGACTAAAACTAAAATCAAAATTTGCTGTCAAAATCAACACTGTTTTGCCCGTTCCTCTGTTTTTGAATTTGAAGGTGAGGCTAGTGCGCTCCAGCCCCCCTAGTCCACAGTTCAAAGAGTCTTTCGACGCCTCCTACCAGGTGTACAAACTCTACCAGATGGACATTCACAAGGACCCTCCAAACAAGCCCTCCGAGAGCCAGGTCAGAGGGTGGTGGTGAGGGGGGGATCAGAGGTCAACCTGCTCTAGGGGTACCCGTCCCAGGCAGAGATAAGAGAGATTGGATAATGTTTGGATACTACGGGTCTTCGTTTATTCTTTTCAGATAATTATTTTTATATACAATATTTTACATTTAAGATTTTTTAAACAATATGTATTTCAGTTATTTTTTTTTACCTGTATTCTTTATTATTACATTTTTTTCCCCTTCATATTTATATGCATTTTTGGTAAAAGGGGAGGAAAAGTGAATGTACTTTGCGTAGGAGGAATCGATGTGAATGAATTGCTTTGAAAATGGAAAGACGGGAATGTTCAAGAGAGGGAAGAAAACAAGTGTTTGCGTGTCTTTTAGAGAGAGAGAGAAAAGGGAGAAAGACGGCTTTGCAAAGGAAAGGAAATTGGAGTTGAAACCGTTCCCATACGCTGTGGGTGAAAGCAGTGTTTCTACAGGTGTCTACGTTGGCCCCAGTTGGCAGGCAGGGTCATTAGTCTTGAGCCGTTGAGGTCTTTTTTTTTTAAAGGGGGGGGGGGGGGGTGTTTGCTAGTCGGCCGCGCCCTCCTGCTGGCACAAATTCACTCCCTCTGTGCCCCCCCCCCCCCCCCCCCACACACACACACACCATCCCCACACCATCTTTTTGCCTGTCACACTAAATCTCTTTGGGGGGGAAAAAAACTTGAGTCTAATTTAATTTCATTGCATTTAAGAACTCCAGTTGTCTAGTCTTTGCTCCTTTATTGTTGCATGTTACTCCATTTATATATATATTTTATATTACCCCCTCATCACCTTTATTCACCCTCACTATAATTTGTTAGTCCCTTTGTCCTTCTCGGAGGGGCCCTTGAACTGTGATATAAGGTTGGAAGCCGGGCGCTGCACTAGCCTCATCTTCAAGGAATCCTGGACATTTCCATCGCTAGGCAAGCACTGTTACTGTACTCGGTCTCCCGGAATCCTCCCGTTTTAGGTATCTCCAGTGGTGGACAAAAATTACTTGAGGTTTTTACTCAAGTAAAAGTATCAATACTGCAATGTAGAACTACTCCGTTACAAGTAAAAGCCGGAATTCAAAATGTACTTGAGTAAATGTAAGAAAGTATTGGCATCAAAATGTTCTTAAAAGTACCAAAAGTAGAAAGTACCCACTATGCAGAATGTGCCAAAATGTGTTTTGAAATGTATACACATTTTGAAAAGCTACAGTACAAGCTCACAAACTCACAATGTGTCGCGATGCGACACATTGTGAGTTTGTGAGCTTGTAGATCGGCTATTTTGGCCAAAATGTATGTAGGGCTGAAGTGGTTACTGTATGTTTTGTAATAATAATAATCAAAATCTACAAAGTAACTAAAGTTTTCAAATAATTGTACTGGAGTAAACGTACAATATTTTGGACCAGAGATGTAGTGGAGTAGAAGTAAAAAAAAAAAAAGTACTTAGTAACTTTCCACCACTGGGTATCTCCAAAATGCCACCATCTCATTAAGGCATTGAATAAAGAGGTTCAAAGTGTATAAAACAAACGGTACAAACTGAAGTATAAAATCACCAGGCTGGTGGACTGGGAGACGTGATGTGCACCAGTACAATACTGAGAGATGTCAAAGTACTTGTATGACATTGTCTAAAACCTTTCTTTAAACCTTTACCCTCACCCCGCCATGTTTGCCCTCCTATTGAACAAACCTCTTATCCTTCCCCTGCCTCCCCGCTACCTTTCCTATTCTATTAAAGGTCTGGTGACATTAAAAAAAGCTCAATTGCACCCTAAAAAACATGAACTTTTAACATTCAGTAGATTTTCTGTGGTCTGGGGTTTTCTGGCTCAAACAAGTGTTCTGATTTGGCTGTGGACTGTGAGGTTACAGTCCACACATCCCATATATGACATAACAATTTGTCACTGTTGAGGCCTGTTTTCATTGCAGCTCAAAAGGCTTCAGAACACAGAGAAAAACCCCAGACCACAGAAAAATCCACTGAATGTTCACAGTTGAAAAGAAAACAAGAAAATTTAAGATTTATGAATATGAATGTCATGAAACCTTTAATATTAACTACATCACACATCATTTTTGTGATTATCCATATAGCACTGTCCTTTCGTCTGCTCATCCACTGCTCATTCCAAACCACCATCCATCCGTCCTTCCTCCCTCCCATCCCCCTTCCCCCTAAAGGTGAGGCTTGTGCTGGTCGACTTTGAGGACCCCCAGTTCAAGGAGTCCTATGAGCAGTCTGTGGCACTGTACGCCAGCTACCAGATGGCCATACATGGCGACTCTCCCTCCGAGTGTAATGAGAGCGAGGTACTGTACAGTTAATATACATGACACCTACCGTGGGGCTTGCTGCAGATGGGGATCTGCAGCAAGCCCCACTCCAACCATAGACCTATAAAGGTAGACGCCTCTTCCGGCTCTGGGGGTGTGTGTTCTCGAGAGGGGGCAAAGCATTCCCCAGAATCAGATTCCTTGCGAAGCATAGTGGAAGCATGAGCGGAAGCTTGCCAAGTGTCCGCGTGCGTCACAGAACGGGCGTTCGGGTTGACAAGTCCGGGAAAAGTTGCGCTGTGATTGGCCAATAGTCACTTGAGTGACAGCGTGGCGTAGCGTGCCTTCCACACTTCCGGCGCACTTCTGCCCCAGAGTGTGAATTGTTTCCGCCCTCCCGTCGACACACATGTCTCCCAACGAGGCATCTATTATTTTATATATATATATCTATGGCTCCAAATACCAACTATCTGTGTCTGTCGGTCCGTCCCCATGTGTGTCCAAATGAGTACAACAATAGCATTGGTTGACCACCACGTGTCACTGTTGAGCAGCCTCACTCACACGCACGCACACACAGACCCATTGACCACTGCAGCCGCGTACACCCACACGCACACACACAACCTGCACCGCTCAGTTCAGAGACTGGTCTGATTTTTCAGTAGCTGATGGCGTGAACGAGGAGCACAGTGCGTCAGAATGAGGAGCACAGTGCGTCAGTGCGATGACGGCCAGTGGAAGAAGGTGGTGAACAGATATACGTCAGGGCATGACTTTGCAGTCAAGTCAGAAAGTTGCCTTGCATTAAAGTTGGGGGTATTTTTATTCTTTTTCTTAACTGCCTGACCATAAAACCCAGACCACAGCTAAAATGATGTTTGCTGTAAAATGGAGGAGGATGTGTTGGGTGTCTGAGAATGCAGCCCGCCATGACCGGCGGTAGGTCAGGAGAGCTGGGGAGGAGGAGACTGAGACGATGCAGGAGAAAAAGGAAGGGTGGTGTAGTCGGGAACTGCTGGACCAGTGCTGGAAAGTACTGTAACTAAGTACACTTACTTAACACTAATTATGCTAATGACGTGTATGCACATCTTTAGAATCAAAACCACAGGGTGCCTGGGACATGTATAGGCATCTTTAGGTCTCTTTTGTTGATCTCAAACCATTTTATAAAAATCCTTTCCTTCTTCAGCGATCTCATTGTGTTTGGCGCATGCGCACTGCCGTTCACTTCCTTTTTTACGGCCTGACTACAAAGGCTCAAAACTCAAAATCTACGGCGCTCTCCATGGTTTTGACCAAAAGGGCAATGTTCGGTCTTCATTTCTGACTTCAGGAAGCATCTCGTTTGGAATTTAAACGCTTCTAGAGAGACTTTAGATGCGACAGCGTAAAGTAGTAATGGAAGATTATATATACCTCACGGTTTTGGGGGGGGGAATGGAAGGCGGGGCTTTTCAGAGTAAAATCTGCCTCATCTGCTGGCACTCTAGCGCCATTATTTTGAAGAATTCCCTGGCATGAAAGTACAAAATTACTTTAGTCTTTCCAATTTCCAGTACTTTTACTTCTACGCCTACATTTCAGATCCAAATATTGTGCTTTTACTCCACTATGTCTATTCTGCAACTTTAGTTAGTCGTTACTTTTGTAGATTTTACCTTCGTACTTTCTACTCAAGTGCATTTTGAATTCTGGACTTATACATGTAACGGAGTAGTTCTACCCTGTAGTATTTATGCTTTTACTTGACAAAAAAAATAGAGTAGTTTTTCCAGCGCTGTGCTGGACATTCTCGCTTACCTGAGAGGGCCTTTTGTCCCTCAGGGTTGGAAAAACAAGCCCCCCTCATCCCCCTGCCTCGTCCTCCATGCTGCCAACAGGCCTCGGCAGTCAGCACATTACTGAATTCTCCAGCTTGTAAAAATGAGGGGAATTAATAAATAATAAAGGTTTGTCAGATTGGGTAGTTTGTGTCAAATTCTTTCCTGGTGCCATAACACCACCTCTATTAATAGGGGAGGTGCGTGTCTGCGTGTCTGCGTGCCTGCGTGCGTGCGTGCGCACAGCCACAGCCTCGGCTTTGGTTTATGACTAGTATGTTGGGATAGGAGGGCCCTCCAGAGACAGTGGGGCAGGAGGTACAGTATAGTATGGGATTAAAAAGACAAACTGAAAAGGTGTGGATCAAACATCCATTTGCACTAGATTTTCTGATGTCTGTTCGGCTGATGACTGAAGGGTTTTTTGTCCTGCGTGTGGATTTTCCAGGTCGGATCGCGCCTCTTATGGTGTTTATATGATGCGTCGTAAGGGCCGGGCTACACTGGGGACGGAATTGGCTCCGCAGCGGTACGCTGCCACTTATAATCAGTGGAACCTGGCTGCGGTGAGCAAGTTGTGCGTGAATGTTTTTTTACGTGAGAGCTCTTATTTTTCCATGTGACTGCCGGGTTTACGCAGGCCTTCGCCTCACCGTCAGAAAAAACCCCACTAAATATGGAACTCCACACGAATTGTCGGTGCAGCCACCTATAGCTGCGTTACAGTTCCGTCCCCAGTGTAGCCCCTCCGTCCGCCCCCCCGTACGACCGCACAGTGATTTCAGGTTGTCTGACATTGACCTCGGGGTGGTGGTTCCACGCAGTCTAACCCCCCCCCCCACACACACACACACACACACCCGCCAATACCTCTACCATTAAAAGAAACCCACTCTAGACTCCACATACCACAGGCGGTCTCTTATGTTTATTCTTTTGACAGGGATTGATTAAAATCATAATATTGTAGATTTCACTTCAATGTGAGATGTATTATTTATTTCAGTCGTGTTCCTTTCCTTGCGCCACAAAGAGCGAGAGACAGGAGGCAGACAATAGTTGTGGTTGTTCCACTGTAGCGGAGGGGAAAGGGGAGGGAGATTGGGTTAAGTGTCTAAGGGGGGGGGGGGGTGTTGGTGGTAACTCAAGCTTCCCCTGGGGGGTAGGGCCTTAAAGCCTGCTCTGACAGACACACACGAGCCACCACACGAGACCTCCATCCCCCTGGTAGTGACTATTATCAACACCCCTCTACTATTGGATGGCATTAATACTGCCCGTAGAGACGTTGTGCATTGCTCTTGGCGTGACCGGTCCTGCATGTTCACATTATAGTTCAGATCCTGGGCCATCCTCCCATGTGCAATGCACTGAAAAGCCCTAATTGTTCCCGTTAACACATTGTCGCTAATCACGGGTATACCCGTCCTATAAATTAATTTACGCTGGGCGCTCATGACGAGTTGGCTCGTCTTAAGTTTGATATCGATATAAGAAAGCCTCGCTGTGTTTCATTTTTGGAACTCCATTAGCTTTCCATGGTTTTGAACAGATCTGCAATTTTCAGAGGTCCTTTCTGATTATCCAGTGATCGCGATTGGAACATTGCCGTTTTCTAGAGCAAGGATTGCCCTCACTTTAACTCACTAGCATTGATGCTATTGCTTTAGCGTCCAAGATGGAATCCAAAACCGGACTCGCGTCATAGTGGAATTGCTTCTCATCACGTTGCACCCAAGCGCTACCCATTTTGTCCACCAGGTGGCACTCAATGTATTAAACAAAACTCGATTTATTGCACTGTACTTCAGTTTGAGACTCCACTTCTGCCCAGTGAAGTTTTATCCGTTTGTCATATTCATGTTCTTCCCAGAAGCTCCCCCCCCACACACACAAACACCCCATCCCATCCTACTGTTTTACTGAAGGGATGGAAAATGTATTGTTAAAGCAGTGATGGAACTTTGAGGTTTTGGTTGCTTGCCATGCCTGCTGCTACCTAGGAAGTTTGGTCATTTAGCGTTTGTGGAGGTATTTATTAATCCATTACGGTATTACCTAGGGACACAATCTGGCATGCTGTTCGTCAGTGCTGGTTCTGGGCCAGCACTGTGTGTGTGTGTGCGTGTGCACATAGTGTGTACTGCATGCCACTGTGTGTAAAGGCGTGTGTGTGTGTGACTGTGCACATTTGTCCTTTGTCAAATTATCCTGTCAAGATTATGCTATTCGCAAGACAGAATGTTGTCCTATAGTGGTAAAGCTTTGTTTGTTTAAGGCTGTATGCATTTCCTGTCATGCCATTGACTGGAAGCGAGCCAGACCTTGTTCCTTACACATCCAATCATGTTTTCCTCAACTCCACTGTGCGCGAGCACACATACACGCAATTATTCAGAGTTCAGACACACTTACCCTGCATGTACACATGTGCAAAAACTGCGCGCACACACGCACACACACATTCTTTCACTCACACTTATTGGTCTTAACTGTTGTGCTGAGCCGTGACTGAGTTCCTGCACATGTGGCATTCATTTTCGGGCAAACAAATCCCTTTAAATCTGTATTTACGCTTCCTGATGGCCGGGGCCCTAACCAAGACATGTGACACAAGCTTGGTACTCTGTCGGTATTGGTGGGGAAAGGGGAAGAAAAGGACTGAAAATCATCAATACAAACGGAATAACATGAATGGAAAGAATGACATGCATAGATTACACGCGTTATTTGTCAGGATGATTTTTGAAAGCGGGATCGTGCTAAAATACCCCGGAGGTTCCATAACGTTGGGTAACGTTCTGTTTAGCTGGTTACTGAACAGTTCCGACAGAACCCCCTCCATTTCCTCTTAGGTCAGAGGTCAAAGCACTTTGTTTATTTTCTCTCGCTGATGACTTTTTGAGCGGTGCCTCCGCTCCATTACGCAGCTATGTGTGTCCCTATGCATGCAGTTAATCGCGGTATTTGACGAATATTTGAAATGTAATTTAAGGTAATGCTTGTAACCCCGGTTCTCTGATAATAATATACATGTAAGTGAGGTGCTTGTAGCTATTGGCCACTCACCGTTACACCCATATGGGGCAAACGTGCACAGAAATAATTCCAACCTGAGAGAAACGATCAGAATTAGTGTTTCTATGCTTATTCAACACACCCGTTGAATGGATTATCATTCACAAGGTTTAAACCACCCCCTCTTGACCAGGTCGAAAATGACTTACGAACAGATCATGACTCTTACGATTAAGGTGTTAACATTTTTATTCTGAAGCTAGCATTCCGATTATTAGTGGTGCAGTATATTAGCATGAAAATTAATTTAATGTGTGTCTGACTAAACGGACGGCGGTATAGAGGTCAGCACTTAGTAGCCACATGAGACTTCTTCAAGCATATTAGTGTTCATGTGTGTGCGCTTTACAGAGTGAGCTTTGTGTGTGTCTGTGCACGTGTGTCCGAGAGGACTGCTTGCTTTCCTAATAGTACACAGATGAGTGTTTATTATAGGAAAGGGAGAGTTGGGAGAGGAAGTGATGGGCTCCATGTGTTAAGGATGAATGTCTGTATGCGCATCACGATACTTGGGTCACGGTACCATTGTATCACAATATATTGCGATGCAATTCATAATGTGATATGTATTAAGATGCATCACTGGAAGGCAAACTAGCTATAGACTAGACTAGGGTATGCGCATGCATAAAGTGAGTTTAATGTCGTTAACATTGTTTAATGCAATCGGATTATAGGACTTTTCTGTTTGGATGTATGCGCTGTCAACGCCATAACGTCGTTTTATACCACTCCAGGAACTTTTGCATCACAATAGAATCACAATACTACGGCCTGGAGTATCTACAGTATACAGTATTGGGGAAATAAAATATCGCGATATATTGCCACAACAATTACATTGGCCATCTCTACTGAACACGGCTCCATGTCCAGGCCTGTTTGTGTTTTAATTGTGAGGCACTGTGAGGCACTGTGCAACAGAATGTTTGTCCGTTTTGCTGCCTACGCGGCTCTGTGACTGCAGTCCATGCCTAAGCATTACATACAGCCACTAGAGAGTCTGGACGTTTGTTTGTTGGCGTGTTTGTGTATTGGTATGTCTGCTGGCCAAGGTCGCCGTGCTCTGCTCTGCATCAGTGGCCAGAGTGGTGGTGGTGGTGGTAGGGGGCAGCCCTGCCAGGCTCCAGGGGAGCTTCCCATGGTCTGGCCAAGGACTGTGTGTGGACACGGCGGTGGAAAACTGCCGTGCCTGCTCCGCTCAGGGCTCTGTGGGTACAATTGGCTCCCAGAGGCCTCCCCACCCCCTTGATGAGCACCTGGCAACAGATTAGGAAAGAGAAGGCATAAGACGAGCCGATACCAAGTCGTATCCCTACTGGTCACGACGACTGTGCTACGTTTCGTTGTTGCTAGCCCTGGTCCAGTGCGTTAGCGAACTCACTTTTTTGAATAATTGTTTAGTTTTCAATGTTGCAACACTTAAAATATAGAATATGACATATTAATGGTAATATAGTATTAATATCGCAGTATTTGGCATAAATACTGAGATATGACATTTTCTCCATATCATGCAGCCCTAATTTATAACTATGCACATACTGTACATACACCTGAATCATGCAGTAACGAGTCATGTTCAAATAGTGGCCATTTTACTCTTACTTCAAACACTCTGGGGAAAAATGATCACTGTATGTAAATGGTTATTCTCTGGCAAATGCATAGACATTACAATATATTTGAACACGCATGGACAAACCTGTACCTTGACATGAACACAGAGAATACACACATTTATCGATAGACCAAGTGTAGGGATATTGAATGGAAAAGTAATTAATCCCTGCTTTTTATTTTTTCTTCCTGAAATGACTAAATACATAGCACAAGTACTTAGTATTGATTCAATCGATTATATTTTCATTGCAAAACCATAGAATACGATACAAAGTCAATGTTGCAGTTTTCGATATACTTTGATTCTTGAAATTAAAATGGCTGTTTCAATGCAGTTACTACATCGTTACACCCCTAGTGAATGTGGTAAATGTAACGTTGGACTAACTGTTTATTCCCAGGTTGCCAGACACTGCAGCCAGTGTTTGAGCGTGTCCTCTGTAAATGATGTCATCTAATAGCCATCGCTGTTGTCCACTGCTTTCTTGAACTGCTTAATTATTTGACAGTTGTAATGGAGTACTTTGTTTGTGCCCCACAGCTATAATTGGCTTTAAGAGGATTTACTGTTTATTTGGTCATTTCTTTACTGGCACAGCAGTTGCCACTCCAAATTTAAGAGTGGAAAACAACTCATTTAGTCTTGAGTTCAGATGTGTCATAGGTAGGATTGTACTTAAGCTCTTTGAGTGTGGAGGGGGAAAAAAAAGATCACCGTTGAGCGTCGACTAAACTCTTGCTTAATGGCTGCTACATTGTCGCAGTAATCTAGTAAATAATGCAATATATGAATACAGGATTGATGCAGAGTAAGACCAGAGTAAGGCATTGCAGACCAACATTTTTGGGAGGTGCTAGCCCCTCCTATGTCCAGCTTTGAGGGTCTGTGTAAACGCAAACATTGAAGACAAAAGTGTGTAATCACAAACATTGAAGACAAAAGTAACACAAACATTGAAGACAAAAGTGTGTAATCACAAACATTGAAGACAAAAGTAACACAAACATTGAAGACAAAAGTGTAATCTCAAACCTTGAAGACAAAAGTGTAATCACAAACCTTGAAGACAAAAGTGAGTACGCAAATTGTGATTGGCCAGAATGAGATGATGTGAGATGACGTATGATAAGACCGCCCCTCACTTCACATGGGTGTGATTTTTACTGTTTTACCCCATTTGATTAATTATCTCTGCCAGGCTTGGGAAGATGTTTTTGCCCGTTTTGTGTATGCAAGTCCGGACTTCGGACTTGATCTCTCAAACTGCTCATCAACAAACTTTCCATGCATGCAGCAAATAAACCCAAGGAAGACACTTCCAAAACATGTCTTTTGCTACTACTTTAACAGACCCAACATTTTAATAACTTGAGGGCTTTCTACCCAAAGCAGAGCCAAATGCTATTTTCACTTATACATTTTTACTCTCCTTCACCAAATTCAAGTCATGTGACAACCATTTGACAGTGCGCATCAAACGCCTTGTTGATATTCCATACGGCCTGTGTTGGTTTAACAAAAAACGCTATAGATCATTTACACAACATCCAATTAACCCCACACATTCGCATTGGTTTCTGCCCATATATGTCTTAAGAAATGCTATTCTCACCCTGGTGATTCCTTGGATTCTGCTTGCAACATTCCACAACTAAAGGTCTGTTAACACTGTGAGCACTATAACTATAGCTATAAAAAACATCCTCAATTGGATAGAGTTCTGCTGTGTGTGTGTGTGTGTGTGTGTGTGTGTGTGTGTGGCATCTTGTATTTGGCACTGCAGGGGACAAGGTTTGTGAGTTTTATAGCGTATACACCCCCTCGCCCCCCCCGCCCCCCCCTCAGTTAAAGCTGTGCACATTTATGTAGACTGTAGTGTAAAGCCTTGCATCACAACAAAAATGAAACCGTATGGCTTCTGCAAAAATACAATAATGTACAGTCGGTCTGCTTTTCTGACTACAAACCAAACCTTCCTTGTTTGACTTTGATGTGTGTGTGTGTGCGGGTGTGTGTGTGTGTGTGTCTACTTCAGGAGAACAAGAAACAGAGAAATGCCAGTTGACAGGGTATCACTCGTTGGCCCTGTCTTCCAGAGCATGCCCTATACTGAGGCACTGTGCATTAATGTCACCAAAACACACATTAACTGTGGCAGTCACATACACACAATACACCCTCACCCTCTCTGAGTCATACATTCTCTTGGAGGAGTCTGTATTCCTGGCAGGAGGCTTGACTTGCACCTAAGCCAGGACTGTCCCACCCAGTCAACCGTGCTTTCGGCCATCACTATTATTGGTTCTGCTGCTAGACACACACACACACACACACACACACACACACACACACACACACACACACACACCCAACGGTAGAAAATAGTGCATATAATTGAAGTTACAGCAACTCCTTGGCCACTTCAGTGACCAGAGTGATGTTCTTGTCATTATGTAGGTAGAACCACTTGAATTGGCTTGGACTGAAGCCATTGATATGGCCAGTATTTTTCCTATTATGAATAGTGATGGTGTCAGAGGGGATAGTAGAAAAACTAGAAATAGAGGATTGGCGAGCTCTTTGCCAGTCCTCAAGCTCTTTAGATTTAGAGGGCTTAACACGCTTACAGCCATTTCTGTAGATCAGGGTTGCCCAATTAATTTTCCTCAAGGGCAATATTTTGACTAGGGTACCAGGCTGGGGGCCGAGTCCGCACGTGCAAGGTCGAGGTCGAGTCCTTGCCCTGAGAATTCATTTTCAGGGCAAGACCCCATTTGAAAAGGATGCCCAGTTTGATATGCATAGACTACTGACCCCCATTTAATGCCATTTATATCTGGGACCCCCCTCCCCTATTGGGGAACCCTGCTGTAGATGTAAGGCATCAAGTCATAATGGTACTTTCATTAGCATTGGGTTGCTAGGTGAGGTTGTCAACAGCAATGGAGCGCGCCATCTTGAATTTTGCACGCACTCGCGGCCACTCTCTTGTTTCTTTCGATCGCCTTCATCTCCAATTCCTTGTCCCAGATGGCATTTCTGGTCAAAACAAGGTTTTAAAACAAGGCTGTTGTCGTCGCGGTAGTCTTTTCTGATCGCCGAGCGGCACATCCGGATGTGGTCTGACACCACATACAGTGTAAGTAACAAAAGTAACATCCGGTAGCGGGTTTTGGCTCTTCAAAATAAGGGTAAAGCGGGGGGAAGTCCTGGCGTGAATTACAGCAAATGAATTAATCCTGGCTGCCAAAACGGTTAAAAGAGAGCATAGATGGTCTTATGGTAGTTGACCTTTATAGACCAGTATGGAGGGCAACATAAGTTAGGCGATTGAACGGGGCTCTTTCTGACAGACTGGCCCAATTCCAAACCAGCAGCAATCAAAACAGGAGGGAAGCCAGGAAGCTGGACAGCCAATCTATGTTTACTGGCTTTGGGTTTTTTTCATGGGAAGTAAAGGAAAGAAGAGGGAGAGAAGGGACAGGGTCAAGAGAGAAGCCCACTAAATGGCGGCAACCATTGGTTTGTAACCCTTAACCGAGCAGCTTACATAAATACTTCCCGTTTTTATGGACAGTGTAGCGTTATGTTATTGCATACCCCCTCCTTCTGTCTTATGAGGTTCTGTCTGGAACCCCCTGTCTCTTGTGTTTATGTTCCTTTGTGTTATTGTAAGAGCCCCCCCTTCTCCTCCTCTTCTACTAGGAGGTTTGGAGCCCAAGTTACACAAGTGGATGACAAATTAAATTGTTGCATTTCGTGGCATAACTAAAAGTGAAGATTAAAAACGGCATGCTTGTCTGAGAGAGCAACACTCTCAGTTGGCAAAGTGTGTGTGTGTGTGTGTGTGTGTGTTTGTGTGTGTGTGTGTGTGTGTGTGTGCGTGTGTGTGTCAGTTCATGGCCGCCCGTCAGCGCTCCACCGTGGCCCTGCTGGTTCTCATTACAGGCTCGTTTTGACCTAAACATGGAACACTTCTCCTCCAGTCCTGCAGGTCGGCTCGGCACGTCCGTAAACACTGCTTTCACCCTAGAACCGATAAAGAGAGGGATGGAAGTGTAGATAAGGAGTAAAGAGAAATGTGAACATTTCATTTAAAGACAGAGTAATTGAGATCCGCTGTGTTGTTTAATGTGTGCTAAGGGAGAAGGCCATTTTGACAATGGCAACACATCTTATTTAAGCTGTGTGTGTGTGTGTGTGTGTGTGTCCTCCCTGGACTGTGAACCTCAACTTGATGGGCTAAATGTTTTCATTTGTGTAAATACAGTCATCCTGTTTTATGGCCGTCTCTGAATTGGGTCTATTTGATATTTAACACCTGAACAAGCAGAGTCATAGGAGGGTTAAACTGTACTAAGAAATACATGGTTTTCATTAATTTCAAGAGCTGGTGACCCCTGTAACTAACTTTTTTTCTGTCTCTTTTTTTTCTTACCGTCTGTGCTGCTCACTGCCTACACAGTTCCGGAGGTTTCTCTGCGACTCTCCACTAGAGGTAATGTACTCCTGTTCTTCTGTCGAGTATCAAAGGAAATACTTATTTTTTCACGTCTCCCCTCTACGGGTTTTCCTGTGCATATTAGCTGGACATAAATGCTTCCAACATGCTGCCAATTATTTTCTGCCATCCTACTATTTAAGTGTATGAAAGGTGCTATACAAATAAAGTTGTTATTCTTATAAACATTTTCAGCAGCATATAGTTCTGAATGAACCAAATGCAAAAGTGGTCTTAACTGTGCACCAGGGTTCCACTGCCAATGCCACACACCTCACATAAAAACATATTTGTCCAATGGATCTCAAACTTCCATCATTACCGATTCTGTGCTCTACAACCGGGCATCGGTCTAGTACTCTAGTTAGTACATAATAACTGGGTGGGGCGTGCATTTCCAACTTGCATCGTTCCAAGATGGCCAGTGCCCATGGGCACCGCTCTAGTATTTAACACAATCCCCGCCGTGAGTAATTATAGAGTGATTACTATATGCCAGGATATCACCCGTTCAACCCTTATTTTGAAGATCCAAAACACTGCGACCAGATGTTGTGTCAGCTTAATGGTTTGTGTTGACTCTCGACCGGTTGTTGTTCTCTGCCTGGAGCTTGAAGTACAGGCCGGTGCCATAACTGCGACCGCCAGGCTCCGTGCAGTAAGCGTTGTTTTGACCAGAAATACCGTGTGGGAGGGGCATTTGTAGTCTAAAGCGACTGAAAGCGTGTGTGCAACCAAGATGGCACAGTCCAGTGTCTAAGCTAACAACAGATAGCCATCCGAAGCTAATGTGAGTAGCCTTTCCACTAGATCGGATCAAACACGTTTATACAACGACAAATGACCGCAGGCTATGTTTTTTGCAGGGGATTGTGTTAATTTACGCTGCTGTGCTGGATTTTTTTTTTTTTAATAACTGTAGTTGTCCATGATCTGTTCAAAGACGGGGGTTTCTCCACCAAAACCAGTATTACCGCAACATGCCGTTTTTGTGAGTAAAGTATTTTTAAGGTGCATTCACACCAGACAGCTAAAACAAATATCACGTCACTTCAATCACGGGGAACACGTTGTAGTTTTTCTATTATGTTATGAACGTGGAATGTGATTTGGCTTGTTCAGAATTGGATGGACGAGAGGCTAATCTCTGTTCAGTGTGTGCGTGCACACCATATAGTCATAAAGGATAGGGTGCGGACCACCTGCTATTCATTTCAATAGAAGTTGCTCAGTGGCGTTTTGAAGCATCCAGAAGACTGCCGGAAGGCTTGTGGGAGTTGAGTTGTGGTCTCAAATTTGAGACCACGGTTGACACACATGACATCACTGAACATCCGTCCACTTTTGGCCAGTAGATTTTGGCAGCTTCAACGTTGGTTGGACAGCCGTTCGGGGGGCTTGGTGTACACACAGAACATAGGTTATCCAGAGACTCCGAGACTCAAAGGGTGGCTGTGGCTCAGGAGGTAGAGCAGGTCGTCCAATGATCCCTGGGTCGGCGGTTCGAGTCCTGGCTCCTCCTGTCCACATGTCGAAGTGTCCTTGGGCAAGACACTGAACCACATTGCCTCCAATGAGTCGGTCGGTGTGAGCTCGCCACCATTGGTGTGTGAATGTGGGAAGTGAGGACGCTGGCGTCGACTGTTTGCCGCTTCACCTCCCAATGTACTGTATGAATGAATGAACCATTGTAAAGCGCTTTGAGCACTTGGAAAAGCGCTATAAAAATCCAATTCATTAAAGACCATCAGCAATGAGCATGCTCTGCTGTGGTTGAACTGTCACTATAAGACATCAATGACACATGCATTTTCCCCCCAAAAGATGACAATTATTAGAGGTTCAGTTATGTATTCGACAGCCTTGCTTGTAAGCGTGCAGATCGACTATTTTCACTGTGCGACACTGACGTGCAACCAAGTATAAATCACTCTTAAGCCCCCTGTCACCCCAACCCCCCCAACATTTTCTCTCCTTTCAAGAGCCCTTCAGCTGGGGGGGGGGGGGGGGGGGGGGGGGGGTCTGAGGCATTCAGGAAGTGAGTATTGTTTCATATTGCAGTTTTATTTAGCCCCGTCTTTACTGGGATGGTGGGGGGGGGTTGTGTTGCAGAGAGGAATGGGGAGGAGAGAAATGTGCTGTCCAGATTGTGTTTAAGACGAGGCCTTTTGAGACCAGTCTTCTCCTGTTAGCTTTGACAGACAGCGACACAGCGCGCGCGAGTGTGTGTGTGCGCGCATGTGAGAAAGAGAGCCTGATTGGGCAGCTCCACTGGCATCACTATGTCATCAAAACAGATGGCTTAGCACTCTAGTAAAGGGGAAAAAGTATACTGTTTAGAAGTGGTAGACTGGTAGTACAGAATTATTCTTTTTTGCCCAGCTTTGTGCGTTTGTGTGTACCCCATAGCCATGATTTGATTGGATGAGCACGGAATGTGAGGACAGAAAAGTGAGGATGTATGATGATAAGAGTGCCCCTCACTTCACACAAGTGTGATATTTTTTTCACTTCACTTCTGGTTAGCAAGATTCAACACAGAATCCAGTTCATAATTTATTTGACATCAGAAATGCCAAAAACACAAACGCCTTTATTGTAATAGCATGATCATATTAGACTTCATCAGGGAGTGTTACAGCATAGCTCTGTAGGGTTGTTCGGTCTGTGTGTGGAGCTAATCTCACCAACCACTAGATCAATATAAGTGACATGTTTCTGGTGCACACTGCTTTTCACATGTTTTACACTTTTTGAAATATTTAAGTTATATATACGTTTTTTTTTAGTTTTTTGTATTACTTGCGTTTTAAGTCGTCACAGAATATTTCACGATTGCAGAGTGCCGCACTACGAGCTTGTAGATCCGCTATTTATTTATTTATTGTGAAAACATGCACACCTTTGTGTGTGTGTGTGTATATATATGTATATATATATGTGTGTGTGTGTGTGTGTGTGTGTGTGTGTGTGTGTGTGTGTATATATATATATATATATATTCATTCTTTCACAGCAAACGTTTTTAACTCAAATATTTGCTTCTGGGGGTCCCTTGAACAAAATATTTTGAGAGGTCGGCAGACGAATTCTGTACATATCATTCTGGGGGTCCTTGACATGAAAAGCTTTGAGAAGAACTGATATAGAAACAGGTTTTCCCCCCCGAGAACTGACAGTATTTAGAAGACATTAGGTGAATCTGGTCTCAGGTCTTCATGGGTTCATGCTTGAACTAAGCGCCGGCGGTACTGTGTGATCAGTCTGCGATGTGCGCGTGCAGCCAGAAGTCACGGATACCGCCACAGAAACATGCCTGGTCATCTGTAGCCATCGGGGAGGACCTAGTGTGAACCGCTGGGTCAGGGCAATTACACCAGCAATTAGACGTGGGATGGGTGCTTAAAAGCACCACTTTAATAGAATTGAACACACACGTACACACATACAGTGTCCCCCCCCGCGTTGCCCAGTGGGTCCCCTCAGGCCTCCACTAATGAACATCGTTAGTGTTTATAGGAAACAAGCTTTTATCACCTCGTCAAGGCTGGCGGCCAGACGCGCCGAATTACTCTGCTCTAGTCTGTACGTACACGCACGCTATTACAGTTCCTCGCACAGCCTGCCTACCCTCTGTCAGCTCCTCTCAGGCTTTGATTTCAGTGGCCTCCTCTCTGAAAAAAAATCGTTTTGTGTTGTTTTTTCCTTTCTTTTCTTTTTTTTCCTCCTTCTGTGATCCACACTCTGTCTTCTTAAGTCTCTGTCCAACTGCTCTCTATTTCACTGGAAGTATGCATGCATGGCTGTCCGGCGCTACCACTGCGTGTTGATTTCCATCTGTCTCCAATCAGAGTGCTATTAAAATACACGCATACACACGCACACGCAGTCGCATACCACATGGACTGAGAGTATACTGTGTGTGGTTCGTCGGCTCACGTGTAAGCGTGCATTTATACAAACGTATGCAAGAAACGCAGTTGGGACGATTACGTTCACAATTGCACCATACTGCACCTCCAAATGCGGCTAATTAACGCTGCTTGTCTTCACTTATTTGTTTGTTGCTGTGTTTAATTTCACCAAAATTACAGGGGCTTCGTGCTGAAACAGTTGGAGTAATTAGCATCAGCTGTCAGTGTTCTTCCACGTGTCTATCTCTCTCTCTCTCTCTCTCTCTCTCTCTCTCTCTCTCTCTCTCTCTCTCTCTCTCTCTCATATATTTTACATACTAGAGCGGTGCCCGTGGGGCCTCTAAGCGGTGCCTGTTACTTGGAACGATGCAAGTTGGAAATGAATGCCCCTCTCAGATATTATGTCTGTGTCCCTTTTATACCCATATATGGAGTTCTTTGTCAGGCACGCCCAAATACTGTATGGAGTATAATGCAGACGTCAGAATTATGTCCAGATATGGACCCTGGGCAGGGGCCCTGTCCAGAGCCTGGGCAGAAGCCTTTTTGGGGCGGTTCTGGACAACCGTTGATCCGACGGACTCGGCACCGGCCACTCCACCCCTTGCGGTGGTGTGGAACGTGTGTGTCGAATTTGAAGTCGGTGGGGCGCACTGGGGTAATTTTTTATTTGAATTTTCTTCTCTTTTCGAACGGGCTCTTAATGTCTATCCGAAAGGCAAACGACCATTCACACATTGTCCGCCCCGACTCCTGAAAGGACGGATGCTGCACTCATGGTAGGAGTTTATAATAACCACGTGAACTATAGCGTCAACTATTCTGAGGCGACCATTATTGAGTCCTTTGGGACCAAACTAAGTAGAAAGAGTTTAACTTTATAAGCAATACAACAGTTTGGGCCTCATTCAGTCGCCACTGATGCACGAACATCAGTGACATGCCACCTGACATACTGTAGCATAGCAGATGTGCAGCCTGCTGTATATACACATGTCATGGTGGCCACATGTTCCTAGCGTCATGATCTGGCAGCAGCAAGGACTCTACATGAAACAGGTTTGTGTCATTGTGCGTACAAGTAATCTGTCTGTCTAAGATCTTGCTAGTGAAACGACTTACAAGGCATATAACCTTTTGTTGTTTTTATTTAACCAGGTTCAGTCACTATTGAGAGTAAAAGTTGCATGGCCAAGACAGGCAGCAGCATAATTAAAAACGGTTGAAAGCAGAAAACATAAAAGGGGGACAGAATTCAAATAAATCACATTTCAAAAGAGATTTCCACAGTAGAAGTCAATTTGGTAAAACAGATATAATTAACATTGTCATATTATGGAATCAGCTTATATTTATTTCATTTAAGATTGGAAAAAGCATTTAGCAAAATGCACTAGCTTAGTCAACAGTCTAGGGCTCATTAGTCTTTTTCTGCTGCATATTCCACATTTGGAACTGAATCTGAACTGCACACACATGGCTGCAGCATCTCAAAACGGGCAGTAGTATATATTGTATACATAAATAACAAACAATAAAATAAAGCAACAGTCTCTGACCATGTTGAGGCAGCCTAGTCTCTCAAGACAGACTGTAGACTCGCGTCCAATTTCAAGGATAAAGAGGGCACTGCTATTCCTTTATTTGCCGATGGGTTCTCAGATTGGAGACAGTCTGACATTGGATCTCAAAGGTATTTTGATGGACCATGTCAACTGTGCATGAGGGTTAACCATACACCCAGCGACGAGCCAATTCTTCAAGCGACGAGCCAATTCTCAATTTAATGTCCTGGCGGATCAAATCCAGTCTGTTTTGCCTGCATGGTTTACAACGGACATTAATATACTTGGCATCTTTGAGAAACAAGAATGCAAAATAATACCGATACATTTCTCTGTCATGGTCCGCCTTTCTCTCTGTCTCTGTCTGTTGTTTGGAAGTGAAGCAAGTGCAGACGGTCGCGTAGACGCAGACGGTCGCGTAGACGCATACGCTGCGTCATAACTGCGCAGGCTAACACAAATGGATCTACAAGATACAACGCAACTCTGTTTTTACCCGTTGATAGCTTGTAGATCTGTTCTTTTTTTGCATGCCATGCAACAACCTACTATGAGTGCATAACTGAACGAATGAACAAAAAAAAATGACACTTATTTGTAACGAGTAACGAAGCGTGTTTTGGCGGAGTAAATAGTTATTATATTAGTATTTCTGCAGAGTAATTCGTTATACTACTCGTTACTGTGTGAGCGACGCGTTGTGAGCTTGTAGATCTGCTATTTTCAGAATGCAACATATACATTAAGACTTATACTGGATCTCTTGCCCACTAGTCCCTTCCTAAGATGTTAGTCTAGTTTTTATTTGTTGACAAAATTGTCAATAATATTTAGTCTTAGTTTTACTATCATCGTAGCTTAGTATACATTTAGTTTCCGTTTAGTTCTCATCCGTTGGAAAAAGGTAGTTGACGAACACGTTTGTGTGTGTGTGGGGTATGTCTACTATAAGGGGCACTGGGGCAGCGCTGTGTGTGGCAGTGAGAGCAGCCTGCATCGTGAGTCTGTCTCTCCAGAAGACTGATGGAGGGAGTAATCAGATTGTGTCGTTTCCTCAGCAGATTAAATGAGCCGTTACTGAATGGCTTGACCAGCAACATGCCTGCAGGCCTTGCATGTGTATGTGAGCGAGTCGGGCCTCGTATGTGTGTGAGTGAGCGAGTCATTTAGCGTGATCGTATACGTCTGTTCCTCGTGATCGAGCTTGTCAATTTTGACATGATGCTAAAATCACAACTGCATTATACCCGCAAGTCCAGGCGAAAGAACGCCACCGTTGCACTTTTTGTTGGCCTTTTATTATGCTACAATATCTTGCTTATTTGGCTGTCCACCGACTTGAATGGTAAACTTTGTCGTACTAACAGAAAAAAAAAGAGTGACTTTCACTAGTTAGACTTGCTGTAGCATTATAGCGTTGCAGTCCTGCCCCCTCAGAACGGAAGAGAATTTCCCATTCATTTTTCCCATAGACGTTTCAAAAAGTAGTTTTTTAAAGCCCTCTAAGCCTCTGACAAAGCCAACTCGGCTCCTGACAAATCATGACAACAAACACAATGTTTTGGGGGCCGAACAAATAATTAGAAAGAAGAAAAACACCCTGCCCTTTTTTTTCTTCTTTCTAATTATTTGTTCAGCCCAAAATAAAATTGTCAGGAGCTGAGTTGGCTTTGTCCGAGACGTACAAGTCTTTAAATAAATACTTTCTGAAACGTCTATGGAAAAATGAATGGGAAATTCTCTTCTGGTGACCTTGTCGTTCTGAAAGGGGGCGGGACTGCGACGCTCTATATACAGTAGGTTCCTGATGGGAGGGGCGTGTCTCCTTGAACAATTATATATATATATATATATATATATATATATATATATATATATATTTATAGTTTTTCTCAGTCTTTTTGAATAGTTTTAGTCACCTGGAATGTTTCAGTCCCTTCCTAACATTTTAGTCAAGTTTTTTTTTATCGACAAAATTGTCAATATACAGTACCGGTATTTAGTCTCAGTTTTAGTCATAGCTTAGCTTTCATTTAGTTTCCATTTAGTTTTTGTCTGTGAAAAAATGTAGTCGACGAGGGTGCAGTACTTAGTTTAGACAGTTTTTGGTTTAGACTAGTCATTGTTTAGACCAGTCATTAGTCCTACAACTACAACCTATCTCAAACCCTCACCCTAAACCTAACCTCCCACGGGGCAGCACACCTAAACCTAACCTTAAGCCATGTCTAACCAATGACTAGTCTAAACTAAGTATGCACCCCAGTGGACGAACATTTTTCGTTGTAGTTTCAGTCGACAAAATCAACACTGCCTTATGCTTGTTGTATATTGCCCTAAACAGGAGTTTGGATAGAGCGAGGCCCAGACTGATGTCTGGTCCATATGAGAGTGATTTGGGCCTGCCGTGCAGACTCGGGGAGGGTGGTTTGAAGCATTTCTTTTCTATGGGGGAATGTTTAGATTGTTGCCACAAGTGACAAGGACAAAGCCATTAGGCTGTCCTATGAGGTGACACGCGGGTCAGTCAAGACTAGATCGACCTTGAACGGGGGTGGGTGGCTGAGAACCACTGTATAAACAGACATGGCCCCGGCTATTACCAGTTGATCACCAGCATTCACCCTCACACAAAAACAATCGTACCGTTAACACAGGCGTTCTCCCTCTATTACACGCACGCACGCACGCCTCCTCATCATACACACATTATAAGCCCCCAATGCGCTCACTTCTCTACTGACGACTCCTAAATGACACCGGGCGGGGGGGGGGGCTCTTGACAAAGCCTCCAGTGTTTAATGGGGGGGGGGGGGGGGGGGGCGTTTGGGGGGGGGCGATGCCAAGAAACTAACGGGGCGCCTGCCTGCACTGACGGACATTTCCCCCCCGGGCCCCAGACACGCATGCAGCGGCGCAGACAGGCCTATATGGCAGCAGAAAGTTCCAGAGAGCCTCCGTCTCCAGATGTGGTGACGGAGGGCCAGCGGCCCCGGCGTCGTCATTCCTTCACCCCTGCACGGCCAACGGTTCTCCGTTTCACACCCCGCCCACCGTGCTCGCTGCCTGGCCGCCGCCTCCCTGCCCGGCCTGCAGTGTTGCCATGTCCGCTTATTATAAGCGACCATGGGCTTGTAACAAGCTACTTTAAAGTAGCTTGTAAATATTTGTAGTTGTGGCTTGTGTTTTTTTGGGGGGGGCTGTAGTGTAGTTGCTTATTTGGGCTTGTTTCCTAATGTTGCGTTAGCCAGTGATTCTCACAGAGTGACATTTCCATGTCAAGGACCCCCAGATTAATGTATATGTCCAAGGACCCTACAACATTTAAACATATTTTGTGGCAGGGACCCCCATACCAGATTTGTGTTATATTTTCAAATAGCCTAGTCCCTAGTCGCTTCTTTTGGGCTTGTTTTCATAGAACTGGTTGCTTATTTCTCTCACGCAATCTGGCAACACTGCAGGCAGGCGGTCTGTCGGTCACAACTTAATGTGGACCAAACCCTCTCTCTCTCTCTCTCTCTCTCCTATCACATGTCCTCTGATGTGGCACTGCACACTGCCACTTTAATCAACAACCCACACACTCGGGAGAGAGAAGGCATCCCTGGTGTGTGTGTGTGCATTGTGTCAGACAGGCAAAGGTAATCAGACCTGGGTGTCCCCCGGGGGGCTCTGAGCTGGAGGGGAGGATCTAGCTTTTGTTTTTACTACCAGCTCCGCTTTAAGCAGTCCCTCCGGAGGGGGCTAAAGCAAGAATGTGGCAAGGATGCACCCCATTGGTTGTGCTCAGCCCACTTGAGGTCAGGGAGCGCTGTGTGTTTTTTTTTCTTTCTGTTTTCTTTCTTTTTTTTTCTGTGCGCAGGTTTAATTTGGTCAGGGTGTGGGCTCAGTGGGTGCACTGGATTAGTAAGCTAGCTCTCCTGGTGTTGTGATAACTAGCAGTGTCTGCAGTGTTTAACTGGGCCCAGATGGGTCTTGGTGAAAGAATGGGATCCCGTTACTCGTGCAGACACTTGGACACACACACACACACACACACACACACACACACACACACACACACACTACACACACACACACACACACACACACATACACACACACACACACACACACACACACACACACACACACACACACACACACACACACACACACACACACACACACACACACACACACACACACACACACCACACACATACACACATACACACACACACACACACACACACACTACACACACACCCCGAAATACCCTGGTTTAGAATGGCTTCTAAAAACCTAAACTCCCGCCTCCTCATCATCTAGTCTTAACCCCTCTGTGGATAAATGGCAAGTCAAAGTGACTTGATTGAAAAAGCCAGCGTGCAGATCGTGGTGAAGAAAAGTAATATGTGTCAAGCCTTTAACTGTTTTATTAATGGACTACACACTCGGAGTGTGTGCGCGCACACACACACACACACACACACACACACACACACACACACACACACACACTCAGGCACATTCTTGGGTGCACACATGGAGTGAGCAGACACAAACATATAGGGGGGAAAGCTTGGCTTCAGTCCACCGCTGGCTTGCTGGTGAAATGGATTTTGCTCATGCAGGGTCTTTTTATTAAAAAAGGGCCTCTCCTGGTGTGTTTCTGCGGCTAGTTACTCCCCCCACCTTACACACACACACACACACACACACACACACACACACACACACACACACACACACACTTTAGTTTACCCCCACCCTGCTCCTGATCTCGCTCCACATTTGGGAGCCATTAGCAGACTGAGCGTGAGGCTACTGTACACCCCCACACTTAATGTGCGAGGCCTGCCAGGGAATGGGCCCGGCTTATAATACATCAACTTACAGGTGTGTGTGCGTGCATGCGTGCGTGCGTGCGCGCGCACGAAAGTTGATCCCCAAAAGAAAACAGTCCAGTTACCCCCCTCCCTTGTATGTGATTTATATATTTTCCATACAAACTTATTGTTCACTTGAGTCATGGTATTGCTTTGACCTGCAACCAAAGACCACTCTCTTCTCCCCCGACCCCCCCCCCCCCCCCCCCCCTCTCTCTCCCAAAGAGAGACCCACCGAGTGTGCTTTTGTGAAACAAGCTTCAAATAATCTGAAACCCTTTACTTCCCTGTACTTTTTGCTGGGAAAAAGTGCTCAAACTTTCTTCTTTCTTCCTTGATCTCCTTCCCCTTCTCCTTTCCTTTCTTTGTTTTCTTTGAAATATAACACGATGGGACTTATGCACAAAAACAAAATTTCACCAATTTTTTTACTTGACGTGACGTGACAATAAAACTTAGTGTTGATTTCATCAACTATTACTATGACGACAAACTAAATCTAAACTAAATGAAATCTAAACTATGATTACTAAAACTAAGACTAAATATATTGACAATTTCGTCAGCAAATAAACACTAGTTAGGAAGGGTCATTTTACACTTGCAGGTTGCATGCTGAAAATAGAAGATCTATAACGCTGATCTACAGATCTATCGGCTATTTTCAGCAAGTGTAAAATCAGCCCTTACGACGGCATCAAGGCCCGCCAAAATACATTTTGGGTCGACTAAATCAACTGTAGATTTAGTCGACTAAAATCGTATAATATTTAGTCAAACATTCCAGGTGACTAAAATGTGACTGAAACTAAATAAACTAATATTCAAGATACTATGACTCAAACTAAAATCTAAAAAGTTGCTCTCAAAATCAACACCAATTCCCTTCCCCCTTACCCAGGCGGAGTCGCCTTCTGACGGGCCAGAGGCGGGCTACGGCTCCTTCCACCAGCAGTACTGGCTGGACGGTCGCATCGTGGCGGTGGGCGTGGTCGACATCCTGCCCCACTGCGTGTCCTCGGTGTACCTGTACTACCACCCCGACTTCGCCTCGCTGTCCCTGGGCTCCTACTCTGCACTCAGGTCAGTGTTCTGTCTCTGGGCTCCTATACTCTGACCTCAGGTCAGTGTTCTGTCTCTGCACTCGGGTCAGTGTTCTGTCTCTGGGCTCCTATACTCAGACCTCAGGTCAGTGTTCGGTCGCCCTACTCCTCCTCCTCTCTCTGTTTCTGTAGGGCAGTGGTGTTTTCAACCGTTTTCATACCAAGGTTTTATTTATTCAGCATTTGAGCCGTTGGATAAGATTCCATTTCCATTTCCTTGATGAAATTAACGATTCTTCTACATTCTCTAATTGTGTAGATTTCTTGTACATTTAAGTAATGCAGACTCTCTCTTGAGAGAGTCAAAATGAAACCAAATGGACCAGCAGGGGTCCATTTGGTTTCATTTTACTCTCTCAAGAGTTGAAGATCTATAAGGGTCCAGCTGGTTACCAACTATCCATCATTTAGCTGAGGACCACCTGGAACCCCCTCAACCTTGAGGAACCTTTGCGCCATGTTGTGAGCTTGTAGATCGGCTATTTTCACAGGCAAACGTCTTCATTTCTCTTTTGGATCTAGAGCTAAAAAGTTTGTGAACCACTGCTGTGGAGAACGTGCAGATGATGATGTTCACAGATCACCTGACCTTTGTGTTGGACCTACTGTACAGTACTACAGTAGTAGTACTGGTTAAAAATGTTAGCCTATAATGAATGGCATGGCCTAAACAGGGACACCGGGGTTAATAGACATAGAGACATTTAGATCCTTGCATGGTGAAATGATAAGTACATTTCATTTTTATAATTTATGAAATATGATGGCTATTCACCAAATGGTTGTGGAGGTCGTGGTGCTATGCTATGTCGAGCAGATCCTGTTCTCCAGGGGTGAGCTGTAGTAGCCTTTTCATAAATCATATTTATACTTAGGCTGTCTGCTGTCGTGAAATTTTATGGTTATAGTTTCTCTCTAGGTCGTCCTCAGACGAGCCCTCCATCGTCGTCTCCAGTCATCTCGGTTCTCCATACATCCGGCCAGTTCGTTGGTACTTTGCACTCCTGCATCGCTCTTGAGTATATCCACGTATGTTAGCACGGGGCGTCCTCGTGATCGATGGCCGTGTGTTGGTTCCCAGAGCACCAGTTTGCTGGCTGGCAGTTCTTGATGTCTTTGGCAGTGTCCTGCTAGTCTCATTCTCCTGGCTGCTATTTTCTGGCTCACCCTCGGTAGTCCCTCATACAGAGTCATGTTAGTGACATGTACAGTCTTGCTGATGTTAAGTACTGCACGCAGCATTCTGGTGTAGCACCCGTCAAGGGACTTCTCCAGGGTTGGCTTCAGGGTCCAGCATTCACTGCCGTATAGGAGAACAGACTCCACTGTTGCGTAGAAGAAGCTCAGTTTGATTTGTCGGGGGAGATTGGAGTTCCAAACACTGTTCATGCCATTCAGGGACCTCCATGCAAGTGCCTTCCTCACTTTCAGATCTTGCTCGGTTGAGTTGACCCATGAGCCGAGGTACTTAAAGTCCTTGACTTCCTTCAGCACCGTGCCTCCTGCTGTTGTGAGAGGTGGATGTTCCGGTGAGATGTTGTAGGTGATAACCTCAGTTTTCTTGGCATTTAGCCTAAGGCCAACTTTGGCACACTCCAGCTCCACACTGTTCAGGAGTTCCTGAGCTTGTTCCACGCTGTCGGAGAGCAGGCCGATGTCATCCGCATAGTCCAGATCTGTCAGGACTACCTTGGGATGTCGTCTTGACCTCCTTGGGGTTAGGGTGAAGCCAAGATCCTGCTCTCGTCCACTGATAGCTTTCCTGAGCGCATAGTCCAGGACTATGATGAAGAGGAAAGGGGCTAGGGTATCCCCCTGCATTACCCCGGCCCGGATATCAAACTCCTCACTGTTACCATCTGGGGTCACCACCTTGGCCCTTGTTCTCGCATACATGGACTCTATTGCCCGGAGCAAGTTGGGAGGGACACCGTAGGCCTTAAGGATCTTCACCATTGTGCCTCTGTGAATCGAGTCAAACGCCTTTTTGAAGTCGATGAAGCAGAGTACAGCAGTCAAGTTATCCTTCCTCACCCCCTCAATCATTCTCCTCAGTGCCAAGATCTGTGCTACGGTAGTTCTCCTCTCTCTGAAGCCATTTTGGTTCTCTCTCAGGAGAGGGTCGATGGCATGCCGTATCCTGTTTAGTATCATTCTGTTGTAAATCTTTGCAGTGATACAAGTCAGGCTGATGCCTCTGTAGTTGTCTGGCTTTGAGAGGTCCCCAGCTTTAGGCACTGGAATGATGTTGGACAGAGACCATATTTCAGGCTGTTTGTTGTTCATTAGTGACAGGTTGCAAAACTCCAAAGTTTCAACACCAAAGTAGTACTAGTCGCTTCTGTTTTTATATTTGTGTTGTTCCTCATAAGCGCACGTCCGTTGTCCTTCGAGTTCCACGGTCGTCTGCCGTCCAGTCTCTCCCATAACCAGACTTCACCAGCTGATGGCAGCAGTGAGTTCCTCCTCCTGCCCCCATCTGGTCCCTCTGGGGCAAAGACAATGTACTCCGAGCCTTTTCTGACCAGAGAGATATGCGGCGGGATCAACGCGATACTGATGATGTATTGAAGCGCTGCCAAAGTGCAAATGTGAACACAACCTAACAAGACTGCAACTCGAAATTATTATGGAGATTATAGATATCATCATTTTTGTCCCGCTGCCCAGATCCAGGCAGGAGGAGGGAACTTAGTTGTGAACTCAATACTGCCACAATCTGGCAAAGTCAGGTTATCAATATGTGCTATTGACAATGAAAGGAGAAATTAGGTCAAATGTCCGCCAAATATGACGTAGATTTGTGGCAACACAAAGCCCTCTCAGCGCCCCTCAATTTGCCTCCCAACATCGCAGATTAAAGGGGGGAAATCTGAGTAGTTAGCTATTTAAAAAAGGAATATATATATATATATTTATATAACCGGTATGTATGTATGTATATATACAGTACACACATATGAAATCTTGAAATGAGTGAAATTTGTACTTTTACTTGGGTACATTTTGAATTCCAGACTTCTACTTGTAACGGAGTACATCTACATTGCAGTATTGATACTTTTACTTAAGTAAAACATTTGAGTACTTGTTCCACCACTGCTTTTTTGTACACTCTTCTCACCGGTTATGTTTCTCTCTCTTGAATGTGCCGAGATTTTTCAAAATAAAGGCGCTACTCTGAAAAGCCCCGCCATCCATTTCCCCCCAGAACCGAGAGGCATAGTCTTCTGTTACTACTTCCCGCTGTCACATCTAAAGTCTCTCTAGAAGCATTTATATTCCAAACAAGATACTTAAGTCAGAAATGACGACAGGACATTGCCGTTTTCATCAAAACCACGGAGAGCGACGTAGATTTAGATTAAAGAGACAGTTTAGTCTGGCCGTAAACAAGGAAGTGAACGCCAGTGAGCATGCGCAACATGCCTAGGATAGCTGAAGAAGGAAAGGCCCAAATAATTAAGATTTCAGCTATCCCGTTTGATATCATTAACCAATTTAGTGTGGAAACGTCATAGCTAATCCAATCAATAGATTGCGAGGACGCGTACACACGTCCTCATTTGAGAGAAAAATATTCAGATAATATTTTTTTTGGGGGGGTTGGCCTCTCCTTCTGCACCATCCTCCTTGCTGTTCGTGCATGCACGCTGCCGTTCACTTCCCTGTTTACCGCTCAGAAAGAAAGGCTCGTATCTCTGTGGTTTTTCAGATTAAAAACTGCCATATCTGTGCGGCACCCCAAGCTGCTATTTTGAAAGAAATCCCGGTGCTGATTGTGTTAAAAAGGACCTAAAGACGCCTATACATGTTATAGGCACCCTGCGGTTTGATTAGAAAATACGTGTATACACGTCCGTAGCAAAATTGTGTTAACTCCCATCTCTGCTGTTTTTGCCCCCTTTTCATTTGTCCTCTTTTTAACCCTTCAGTCTCTCTGACTCCTTCCCCTTGCCCCTCCCCCTTGCCCCCGGCCCTCTTAAAAGTATTTTCCTTAGAACAGTACACGGCGAGCACACCATACCGTAGGTCAGGGGCGAATTCCTCGCTCGTCTGTCTTGATTGGCCGAGGCAGTGTAGCGTTTGTGGTTCGGCCGACGACAGTGCTGTCTGCCCGGGATGAAATATAAGAGATCACACACACACACACACACACACACACACACACTCCCACAGCGTATATACACACACATACAGTACATCTGGTGTTTCCTGTAAAATGTAACCCAATAATGTGAGAAAGAGCCTTTTTTTTAATATTTCTGCACAGATGTGAGACTGGGTGATCTCAGTCGGCTTCAGTGTTGGTGGTGTGTACAGGTGTGTGTGTAACGTTTGTGAGCGTAGGGGAAGCCAAACGCATAGTGTGTGTGCGTGTGCCTGTGTATTCGTGCACATCCACAAAGGTGCAAGTGAGTCCCAGCAGTTGGGATAAGACGGACTCCCCCTCGTAACAGAGGCAGAGAGAACACCCTGCACATCATAAACACACATTTTCCCGTCTCTCTTTATTATTCCAAGAGTCTGGCTCCCAAAAGCAACACAAGAGAGCTCACTGTGCGGGACGGAGGGAAGGGTCTTCAGAAACGCCCGCCAGCGGGGCTTAAGTCCTCCCGCCTGTTTACAGACGCCGGAGCCGCAGGCCCTTTGATCAGGCCCTGGACACTCCCTGTCCTGATACTGCGGTGGTGGTGGTGTGGTCCTGGTCCTGGAGAGCACACCACCACTCCCTGTCCTGATACTGCAGTGGTGGTGGTGTGGTCCTGGTCCTGGAGAGCACACCACCACCGTCCGCTACTTCAAGGCCGACATCACATAACGCAGTGGCTGTTCAGTAGACACTTCAATCCAAGGCACGTCACACAGGCACAGTCAAATCTAAACTCTGAGAATGTAGAAATGTGTCCAAATCGTTGTATACTCTCAATGTTAAGGATTTTACTGTGCAGGGCTTGACTTTAAGGGTTGTCCTGTTGTCCGGGACAAGTAATGCATCTTTCAGGACAAGTGCATTACATTTGTTCTTGTCTGTTGGACAAGTGACTCTTGGTTTCACTTTCTGTGGTGCTCTTAGCACACTATTTGGAAAGCCAGACAATAATGCCAGACAATAATCACCATTCCAATATTGTTAATAGCCATAGAATGTCTGTGATCTTACATACATTTCATGTATTCCAAATACACAGCCATAGATCAGTCCTATCCGTGCACGGTTAGCAGACTGACCACGTCAGCAGAAAGGAGTGAGTGAAAGTGTGAGAGGTCATCTGGTAGCGTTGTCTTACGCCACTTATTTACGGCGGGCACCTTACCCTCTCCTACGCACCTGTCGCCTGTAGGTGTGCAAAAGCCTTGCTTTTTATATGCCCGTTTTATACTTGCCTGATGAAGGTCTGAATAAATCTAACTCAAGTGAAGACAGTGTGCAGGATTATTTTTTTCTCTACTTCTCAGTTCCAGTTATATGACGCACCTGTCCATTGCAGGTGTGCAGAAGGACTTTTTCTTGAAATCCTTTTACTGGGCTACGCAGCATACCGGCGGGGGCTGTCACTGTTTGGTGTGGGAATAATGGCTCCTCCCGCCGCAGAGTGCCATGGAGATCTTTGAATATATATTCTTTCACAGCGAACGTTTTTTAACCCATTCAGGACGGGAACCCTTTGTTGTGTTTTTAAGCATTATTTTAAACCTTAGCTATTGAAAAATAGCAGATCTACAAACTTGAAAATGTGGTGCAAATCTATGAATATATATTCAGACCGAACATTTTTATCTTTACATCTTTGCTTCTATACAACATATTTTTAGACCACTGACATAGAAACAGGTTTGTCAGAAGACATTTCAGTCTGCCCGACACCAACATTCTACTGCCCATAAGGTATGAGCAGCATGTGATACTGCAGTGAGAACAGCAGAGGGAGGTGTTGAGGAACTGCTTATGGGGTCGTTGGAGACATTGTAGTAAAGACCAAGCCTTTTCAGCTCCAGACCCAAGAGAGACATTATAGACGTGTGCCCTACACTATAGTGAAAGTAGCAGCTGTACAAGCTCTCTCAACACTATTTACATTGCTACTTAAACTTTTTTTGTAATTGAAATTAGATTTGTTTTCATTGTATTTATTAAATACTTTTGAAAAATCTTGGAATTTTTTTAATTTTTTGTTGCTTTTTGCCACTATTGATAGTCCGGCAGCCGAGGTGGACGGGTGGGACATTTTGTATATAATCTTTTTTTATTGGCCTAAAATATTATCTATATAAATATGAATCCACTTTCTGACTGGCTGTTAGTATTGGGCAATATTTTTAATGGGGGTTTCTTGTGACCCTACCATTAACATCCAATATAAGGCAAATGCGACCCAAAGATGGGTCCCGACCTAGTGTTTAGGTAACGGTGGTGTAGAGCAGGGGTTCTCAACCCGTGGGTCGCGACCCCCAAAAAAAGAATTTCAACTGAATAGCTGGAAATGGAATTATATCTGGTTTCAGTATTTATTTAAGATGTGTTTTCTCTATTATTAAGGTTATTGTAGAGGTCAATTTGTATTGGGGGGGGGGGGGGGGGGGGCGTGGGACATGGCCAAAACATTTCCGGGGGTCCCCAGCCAAAAACGTTGACAACCCCTGGTGTAGAGAGGCCCAGAGCACAGGAGGGGTGCAGCATGGGGCATAAAGAGATGTCTCTGAGACACTGCCGTTCAGTGTGGGGCATAAAGAGATGTCTCTGAGACACTGGTGTTCAAAGACACCAGCTGCTGTCCAGCAGGGCCTCAGTTTATCTGTGTGTGTGTGTGTGTGTGTGTGTGTGTGTGCACACAGTATAATACCCACAATGTGATTAACCCATTTAGATCACATCTAGACGCATCTGTGTCACCTTATAGCTTTTAACCACTTTAACCATTATTTTAAACTTTAGCTGTTGAGTGAAAATTAGTGCAAATGTTTGAATATATATATATATATATAAAACGACATAGAAACATACGTTTATCAAGGATTTAGATTTATAGAATCTGATCAATGCCGGGCTTAATGGGTTAATATGATTCACTGATCTATCCGGATTTAAATATATTTTCTACCAGATACCCTTATTTTGCTATTACACTAAGTTTTATTGTGACTGCTAAATGGTCTTTCTAAAATGTCTGTGTTGATGCCTTCGTCACACACTACTATACTGATTCAGTGAATCTTCTTTTCTAGAATGTAATGTTTTCGTCAAAGATGTTCAGAAAACCTGCGCGGCGTGCACTATTGCATGTGTGACGTACATTGCTTTTGTGCGTGTGTGCTGTGCATGTGTGTGCGGCTGTGCGCGCACATCAGTATGAGCCGAGCGGAGGGCTTGATAATTGGCTTGTGTTGGAGTGTCAGAAGGCTGAAGAGGGGATAATGGCAGACTCAAGCTGCTGCCACGGGGGGTGGGGGGTGTGAAGGGAGGGAGGGAGGGCTGCGGAGGAGGAGGGTGGTGGGGGGGGATTTTTGTGAATGGGGTGCCCTCACCTCTCCTGATCCCTCCCCATTCAGGGCCCGGTCGGCCCTTTGTGGAGAGGGGATGGGAACCCAGGAACCTGGCAGCAAGTGGGTGACCTTCTAGCACCTCAACTCCAGCAGCCTCTCTCTCTCCCCTCCCCGCCCCCCTCTTTTCTTCACCCTCCTCCTTTATATTCTCCTCCCACTCTCTCCACTCTCTCCCCGACCTTGGGTCCGGGCTTTGTCCAGCGTCGTATTTTTCAGTGCATCCATTTTATTTAGGACCCCTTTCTCCCTCTCTCTCTTCTTAGTTTTTTCTTCTTCTTTAAAATAAAATACAAAATAAAAAAGGGAATCCCCCCCCCCCTCCACACCCTACTTCATTTGATTGGGTGAAAGACAGAGGGGATGGAAGGAAGGGTGAAACAAAAGCAGAGAAGAAAGAGGAGTTGGAATCTAGTTATGGAATGGTGAAGGAAATGGCAGAGGGAGAATGTGAAAATGGGCTTCAGCCAGGGGCATAAAGAAAGGATGCAATTAAGGAAGGCTCTATTGGGGAGAAGACATTTACTGTATTTGAGGATGCTGTGTAAATCTCCCTGAGTTCTAAGTCTTTATTTTAACACGCCTTCTCTCTTGCTTTATCCCCACCTTCTTGTTCTTGCTCTGGGACTCAATGCCTATAGAGAGAAACGCTTGTTTTTGTGCAATCGAATGGGAACAGGAAAAGCAGCTTTTATTTATTTATTAGTGTGGCCATTTACTTCCTTTTAGCCATGGACCCTAGTAGTTTGATCTGAGACACATTCATCACTGTCATGATTAATTTATATCCTGGTGTGACACATCAAAGACCAAATACATTTGATTGGAGGACATCTGTTTATTTGTTAACTAGTGCTGTTCCAATATTTAATTTACTAGAACAGCGCCCGTTGGGGGAGGGGGGGGGGGTGATCAGGTGTGATCAATAATGGCTAATAAGGTCGCGTATCATTGTGATGTCAGAATCTAGGGGTGATCAGTGCCCGTTGGGGGGTGTTCAGGTGTGATTGTGATGTCAGAACAGGCCAGCTCCATATATGGAGATTCTAGGGGTGATCTGGATTTGGGCCCAGTCCGGAGCCCGGGCAGAGGCTTTCGTTCTTTTTCTGGACAACCGGTGATCCGACGGACTTGACACCAGGCACTGCACTCCCTCTGGGGGTTTGGAACACGTGTGTCGAATTTGAATTCGGTGGAGTGAACGGTTTCCGAGTTGCGTGGATTACAGACGTATGTATGTATGTACACACAGACATGGTGCATTTATATTGGGATGTTTTCAAATATTCTATGGATGGCAGACCTTTGTTGATCCCGTGAGGTAAATTCAGTTGTCACAGCATGAAACGCAGCACAGATGACAGGAAAGAAGAGAAGAAAATCCATACAACAAAAAATGTAAAAGGAAGAAAGATGAATGAATGGTACGATGGATATGGTACCAAAATCCAAAGAGTTATGGAATGGTGAAGGACATTAAATTAAGGTTGAGGGTTCTTACTTGGACGGACCTCTGCCTGGGATTTCCTTGTGTGATCCAATAGTGTGTGTGTGTGTGTGTGTGTGTGTGTGTGTGTGTGTGTGTGTGTGTGTGTGAGATAATGTACAGTACAGTGTCATAAACATGGACAGGAATATACAATCTATCCCCATTGAAAAGCATTTTGGGCAGTTTGCCTTGTATTGGCAGGCCTCTAACTATTCTGATGATGCCAGTGGAAATCCCAGTAGTCCATGAGCAAAGGCGCCAGAGACGTCAGCGAGAGGACAAAGTGAGGACCGTCCAGTGGTATCAGTGTAGTTTCATGGTATCATTGTGTAGTTTCATGGCTACCAGTGGAAAGGACCCAGCTGTGTGCTTTTTGCATCTTAAACATTTGTTTTCAATTTTATGGAGTTTTATTTATTCAAGAAACTACTTAGGAAAATTTGGTATTAATTCATGAAAACGTGTAATGTAGGAAACTAAATTGAGCGACCCATAAAAATGTGTCCGAAAACAGTCTGGGAAACAGTTTGGAGAGCACCGAAGAACTGCGTTCCGGTGTTGATTTCGGCGACTAAACCTGTTATGAAAAATGTTCAACTACCTTTTTTTCCACTGACAAAATTAATAAAATCTGAATAAAAACTAAGCTATGATGACTAAAACTAACAGTAAAATATATTGACAATTTCATCAGCAAATAAAAACTAGACTCAAATGTTGGGGAGGGAGGGTCATTTTATGTTTGGTTGTGCCCGGGTGTGTTGTGCTCTGGAAATAGCCCATCTACAAGCTTGCATCGCGCAATTGATAGGATTCTACGATGACCCAATGATGTTCTCCATACAGAAAACACTTCTGTGAGCTAGTGGACGAACGAGTGATGCCAGGACTATAGGTACTCCATAGATGAGGTTCAAGCTATCAGGTCCATCCTTCCATGAATGGCTGTCCTTTTAAGAATGCCCATGTCTTCAATTGTGTCTTTTTGTTTCCTTTTAAACAGGGAGATTGCCTTCACCAGGCAGCTGCACACACAGTCTCCCAAGCTGTGCTACTACTATCTGGGATTCTACATCCACTCCTGTCCCAAGATGCGTTATAAGGTAAGTGTTGGCTGGCCTCATAACATGCAATTTGGTGGAGAGTGCTCCCCAATGACTGTGTGCTGTACTGTGAAAGTATGTAACTCTTTCACACGCCGCACATTTATTCGCCCCCCCCCCCTTTGCGGAATGAACTCGTCTCCTACGGAAACAACACCCGCCTACGGTTAGTTTAAGTATACAATTTTGAGGTATTTGTACTTTACTTGAGTATTTCCAATTTCCAATACTTTTATTTCAACTCCACTACATCTCAGAGGCAAATATTGTAGTTTTAAAACTTTAGTTACTTTGATTATTATTACCAAACAAACATACATGAACCACTTCAGCCCTTTGTACATTTCGTACGTTTGAACATAGCCGATCTACAAGCTCACAATGCGTCACATCGTGCGCTTGTAGATCTGCTATTTTCAAAAGATGTATTATACATTTGAAAACTTGAAATGGGACATTCTGCACATGCACAATGAGTACTTTTATTTTATTATGTTCATAAAAATACTTTTGTACATATACAGTACTTGTTAACGGAGTATTACTTCTGCATTAACGTATCGATACCTTTTACTACTATAAACAAATGGAGTACTCTTGTGTAACGTTATTTGTCGTCCTCTCGTAGAGAGTGGAGGTTTCGCCGCGCAGCTCGCTCCCTGAACTGTCACGATGATACACGAGCAGGACACTTTGATGTGCGAGCCCCATTCATGAGAGCACAACGTTTCCGCTCCCATCTCTGTTTGTTATTTTAATCCCGTGCACGGAGTCTCACAAATCCCACAAATCCGTTCTCTGTGTGTGTGTGTGTGTGTGTGTGTGTGTAGTGTAGTGTGTACCATCTGCATGTCTTCTCCACTGTAACTGCGGTAAAGCGGAAGGGCATACATACGTACATACAGATGTGTAAAAGTGTAGTTCCACCGTTTTACAGCCATCGGGTAATTTTGGCCTCATGTCAAACCATCGGTAATGGTGTTGAGGGGGAACCGATGACACCTGTGGAAGGTGTTAACCCCCCCCCCCCCCCCCCTCTCTCCCACGCACAGACGCACATGCACACACACACGGTACACATTCATTCTTAGTGGTGTAAGTAACTAAGTACAATAACTAAAGTACTGTACTTAAGTACAATTTTGAGGTACTTTACTTGAGTACTTCCGATTCCCAATACTTTTACTTTATACTCCACTACATCTCAGAGGCTATTATTGTACTTTTACTACACTGCAATTATTTACTAGTTACTTTGTACATTCTGGTTATTATTACATGACGTACATTAGCCACTTCGTCGCGGAGATTTGTATACAATTGACAATTTGAAATGAGACATTCTGCCCAACCCATTCTGGGTGGGAACCCCTTTTGGTGTTCTGTATAGTATGTACAATAATTTAAAAAAATCTTGTTTTGGATGCTGCTATATAAATATTTGAAGTTTTTCAGAAAACTTGCATCAGGATTTAGAAGGCAGACTGGGAATGGGATAAAGTACTTTCTACTTTTGGTACTTTAAGTACATTTTGATGCCAATACTGTTGTACTGAAGTAAAAACTTTGAGTACTTTTTCCACCACTGCTCATTCTATCCTCTTGGCACCAGTGTTTATTTCATCGACTAATATTCTGACAAAAAATGTTTGTCGACTACCTTTTTTCGAATACCGCGAGGTATTGCACTTTAGAGACCGGAGTCTCTTACCTGAGGGCAGGGGTACGAAAAGAGAGCAGGCAGGGTGGGAGGGGTCAGCGATCACCTTCTGCATCCTGCGCTTAGTGCGTGTGGTGTAGATAGAGGAGACGGATGGGAGGTCGAGGCCAATGATTTTTGACGCTGTGCGTACCACCCTTTCCAGCCGTTTCCTCTCTAAGTCACTGGTGTTTCCATACCACACTGTGACTGAGAAGACAAGGACACTCTCCACAGTGGCTCTGTAGAAGTGAACCAACGCCTCCCCAGTCACACCGAACTTCTTTAAGGAAGGAAGTGAAGCCTCTGGTGGGCTTTACTCAAGATGTTACTAGTGTTAACTTCCCATTTCAGGGAGCAGCATATAGTGGTGCCAAGGAATTTAAAACTGTTGACCTTTTCGACAGGCTGGTCATCGATAACCAGGGATGGGGGCATAATCCCCTTTTTCCGGAAATTAAAGATAATTTCTTTGGTTTTAGCCAGGTTAAGGATAAGGTTATTCGAAGTGCACCAGTCTACGAGGGCTGCCACCTCGGCCCTGTAGGCTGATTTGTCACCATTTTTAATATATCCAACGACATAGTTGTGTCATCTGCATATTTAAAAAAATAAACTAATTGAGAATGTGAAATAAAGTCATTGGTATAAAGTGCGAAGAGGAGGGCTGAGAGAACACAGCCCTGGGGGGCCCCAGTGTTAAGAGTCCTGGATAGAGAGAGCATGTTGCCAATCTTAACCACTTGCTTCCGGTTTGACAGAAAGTCTAAAATCCAGAGACAAAGAGAGTGATTAATACCCAAATCAACTGTAGATTTAAAATCTTGATATGATATGTAGTCGACTAAAACTAGACTAACACTAAAACGTGACTAAAAATCACACCCGTGTGAAGTGAGGGTCACTAATATATTAAAGTCTAAACACTGACAAAACAAACGTTAAATTCTCTTTATTGTTAATGGCATTTAATGTTTGTGTTAGGGACAAGATGACGTAAATTTTCCCTTCATTGTCAATGGCGTTTTTTAAACAAACATTAAACCTGGTCTGTGGTCACGGGGGTGTATTCGCCCCGTCCCGTACCGGAGCCTGTGAGGCTTCAACTGTCTCTGTTGCCTGCACTGTACAAATCCACAGTGTTTTAATTTAACTTGGGAGAGTGTAAAAAAAACCTAAATTAACAGAGGATTTCACTGTGTGCCTATCCGCCAACCCTCCCCTTTCCTTCGCCCTCATGTTGTTCTAGGTGCAAGGGCCTCAACAGGGAGAGCACGAGAGCTCTCTTTCTCTCCCTCTCATCCTCTCATTTTTCTCTCCTCCTTTCTCTCTCAATCTTTCTCTCAAGAGCTCTCAGCTCTCTCAATCTCAGACATTTTCTGTCTTGATCACTTTCTCCCGCTCTCCTTATGTTGTCTTTCTTGCTTTCTTTCTCCATTTTCCCCCTCATTGCCGTGTGGACTCTGGGGGTTGCTTTAAGTCTAGATTCTGAAGAGCTCTGGCCTGCAGTGCTCTTCAGCATTAACCATTAACCCATGCTGCAGTGCTCTTCAGAAGTCACTAAAGTACTAACCCATGCTGCAGTGCTCTTCAGAAGTCACTAAAGTACTAACCCATGCTGCAGTGCTCTTCAGACGTCTCACTACAGTACTAACCCATGCTGCAGTGCTCTTCAGAAGTCTCACTACAGCACTAACCCATGCTGCAGTGCTCTTCAGAAGTCTCACTACAGCACTAACCCATGCTGCAGTGCTCTTCAGAAGTCACTACAGCACTAACCCATGCTGCAGTGCTCTTCAGAAGTCACTAAAGTACTAACCCATGCTGCAGTGCTCTTCAGAAGTCACTAAAGTACTAACCCATGCTGCAGTGCTCTTCAGAAGTCACTAAAGTACTAACCCATGCTGCAGTGCTCTTCAGAAGTCACTAAAGTACTAACCCATGCTGCAGTGCTCTTCAGAAGTCACTACAGTACTAACCCATGCTGCAGTGCTCTTCAGAAGTCACTACAGTACTAACCCATGCTGCAGTGCTCTTCAGAAGTCACTACAGTACTAACCCATGCTGCAGTGCTCTTCAGAAGTCACTACAGCACTAACCCATGCTGCAGTGCTCTTCAGAAGTCACTACAGCACTAACCCATGCTGCAGTGCTCTTCAGAAGTCACTACAGCACTAACCCATGCTGCAGTGCTCTTCAGACGTCTCACTACAGCACTAACCCATGCTGCAGTGCTCTTCAGACGTCTCACTACAGTACTAACCCATGCTGCAGTGCTCTTCAGAAGTCACTACAGCACTAACCCATGCTGCAGTGCTCTTCAGACGTCTCACTACAGTACTAACCCATGCTGCAGTGCTCTTCAGAAGTCTCACTACAGCACTAACCCATGCTGCAGTGCTCTTCAGAAGTCACTACAGCACTAACCCATGCTGCAGTGCTCTTCAGACGTCTCACTACAGTACTAACCCATGCTGCAGTGCTCTTCAGAAGTCTCACTACAGTACTAACCCATGCTGCAGTGCTCTTCAGAAGTCACTACAGTACTAACCCATGCTGCAGTGCTCTTCAGAAGTCTCACTACAGCGCACTAACCCATCGCAGCAAAGCCTCTTTTTTTTTTTTAGACGTGGCCAGTGGGATCCTGCAGTGCATGTGATCCATTCTGGCATAATACGCTCATGAGCAGTAAGAACATGATTTATGTTATAATTATAACTGGTTTAATTGTGTAATGTGTAATTAATTAGATTAAAAGAATTAACACAATTAATCCATGCTTGGATGACCCGCCCGATACATCCCATAATCCCATCCACTCTGCACTATCTAGCCCTGTCTGGATGGGGAAAAACACAAGTCGGTTATTGCCATAAAAGGCTGCACAATTTACATAGACAGCGGCTCCAATCACATATAGCACGACAACGGGGTGAGAGACGGAGAGACACCGTCCTGCCACACTGGATTTGTTATAAAGAATAAAACATACATGAATACGTATGCTAAATTAAACTATTAAACTATATTAGCTGGATGTCGTATCATGTATTCCTTCTATGCAGAGCTTGCACAACCTCTCTGATGTGGTAGCATGTGTGCTGCAGGTCTGCAGAGACCAGAGGCATCGCACACACATGGTCGTGTGGGTTCAGAAGCCCCGCCGAGAATTATGAACACGACATCGTGTAACGTTGCTGCTCTCAGACATTAAAATGGTAAAGCCATCTGACTGCGGCAGCATGGTACGAAAAGCGGCGGAAACATATGTGCGCGTGCGTGTTCTCATTCACGCGCGCGTGTGTGTGCGTGTGTGTGCGCGTGTGTGCGTGCGTGTGTGTGTGTGTGCGCCTTACGGATGGAGATGCGCATACATGCATGTGCACAAACACCTGACAGGCACAGCCGGCGTGGTGACTGACTCATACATGCACAAGACGGACACCACACACACACACACACACACACACACACACACACGGAAAAGCTATTAGACCTGAACAGCTGATTCATCCGCAGTAAAAACCTGAGGGATGGAAGCGAGGAGGAATGTAAATAGATTTGATGGACTGAACCCAGTGTAGATGGGGGGGGGGGGGCAGACAGGGCTGCTGAAGACATTATCGGTTGAGAGAGAGGTCACGTTGGAGCGGAGGTGGAAAACACACTCGATTGTTTTACTTGCGTAAAAGTATTGATACTGCAATGTGGAGAACTGCTCCGTTTACAAGAAGAAACAGTCCGGAATTCTTGGGTAAAAGGATCGGCATCAAAATATACTTGAAGCATACCAAAAGTAAAAGTGCTCATTATGCAGAATGTATCATCTCAAGTTTGTATAAATAGCTCACAAAAAGCTCACAAAAGCTCACAATGCGACGCGATGCTATGCGACGCATTGTGAACTTTGGCTATTTTCAAATTGGCCGAAATGTATATAGGGCTGTGCTTAATGTATGTTTTGTAATAATAGTCAAAGTAACTAGTAACTAAAGTTTATTTTTAAATAAATGTAGTGGAGTAAAAGTACAATATTTGCCTCTGAGAGTTGAAGTAAAAGTATTGGAAATTGGATATACCTCAAAATGGTACTTAGTTACTTTCCAGTTTCCACCACTGCACGTTGGAGACAGTCACTGTAACTGGGCAACATACGGAGCTGAGCAATTAACCGGAAATATATCGAAACCCATATTTAGAACCTCTAACCGACTTAAAGGACCACAATTTTGTTTCTACTCAGTCTGTGTCTCATAGGAGGGCTGTGGGCAGTTCAGAAACCCATCCACCAGTGACATCATCGTTAGGCAGATTTTTTTTAAAACAAGATTATTTTTTACAAAAATGTTTTTTATTTTTATATAATGTTTCTATTGTATTTTTTTGTTATCGTGAGAACGATGGCTTCCATTTTTGCATTGCAACTTTTCAGGAATAGAAAGACTGCAGTTTCTATTAGCTTGTATTCCCCATCGATGATGTCACTGGTGGACGGGTTTCTGAACTGCGCACAGCCCTCCTATGAGACACAGACTGAGTGACATTTTATCATGATTATTAGTGAGGACCAATTATATGAAGATAGATTGAAAAGTGGTGAATTGGCCCTTTAAACGCGTTTGGGTAGATTAATTGAGCAGGTTTTATATTATTATTTCTATTTGATCTAATTATAGATTAAAAATCAACAAATCATGTGTTGTCTTGTTAACCACTTAACCTGGTATTATACATTGTGGGTGGCATACAAAAAATAGTGGTTTCTTGGTTGCATGCTGAAAATAGCCGATATACAATCTCACAACGTGTCGCAGCGCAACGCGTTGTGAGATTGTAGATCGGCTATTTTCAGCAAGTGTAAAATCATCAGTCATTGCGACGGCATCAACGCCTGCCAAAATACACTTTAGTCGACTAACTCAACTGTAGATTTAGTGTGACTATAACTAAATGAAAATCATTCCAGAGACTATGACTAAAACTAAAATAAAGATTTGCTGTCAAACACTGCTTGTGAGAGTAGAGGGAGAAATGTGACGCACGCAACCGAATCTCACGCTGACGCTCCCATTCACCTCAAACGCTGTCCGAGTACGGTGTTCGTACGGAGGCTGATGAGAGCAACGCTAAACCTCTTCCAAGTCCACTAGGTGAGCCAAGAATCTCTCCCATTCATCCCATTTCTTTCTCTCATTCAAACCCCTGATTCCTCTTCTATTCCCACAATGATGCTTTCATTTCTGTTATTCCATTCAGCTGTTCCCCAAAAGCATGTCCCTGTCCATGGGAGACTGATGTCTTGTTGGGGATTATGGCAAACTGCCACATCTGCCTTTATTTTATTTTTTAACCTTCTCCCTTATTTATATTTCAGGTTTTGTGTGTGTGTGTGTGTGTGTGTGTGAAATTTTAATCATGCCGTTACCACAGCTCCTAGTCCCCCTGCAGTGGTATTTGCCCCCCCCTCCCATATCTGTGTGTGTGTGCGTGCTGTCGGCCCCCCACCCCCCCGGACCTTATTCACAATGTCCTTATTTAGCTTAGCTCTTCCTATCTCCCCCTCGCAGGGGGTGGGGTGGGGTGCGGCGCAAGGGTGACAAGGTTGCCCAGTTCCCACCTTTTGCGCACACGCTCTCCCACTGACAGGCATTTGCTCTCTGTCTCTTTCTCACACACACACACACACACACACACACACACACACACACACACACACACACACACTGTAAACACACACAGTGTCCCATGACATGGCCCAATTTGCATATGACCAAGTCGCTCATTAATGCACAGACATACTGAGGAATTGTTCAAAGGTCCCCAAGATGGAGCCTTGGGGAGGGGGGAGGCCCTGTCAGTGCCCTGCTGCTGCTGCTGCTGTTGTTGTTGTCATCGCTGGAAGCTCCCTGGTTTCTGGAGGTCAGTCCCATTGCTGGACACCTCGGAACCTCCAGCATTGCTCTGATCTCCTTCCTTTCGTCTTTATTTTTCTTCCTAATTTGAATAATCCTACCAATCTGTCTGTGTTTGTCAATTGGAGCCCATGACACCATGCTCATTACTGCAGGCTGACTTGAATCCCAAGAGAACTCTTAAAGATCACTTTTTCCCCCCAGAAATGCAATATTTTCCTTCCTGTTACTATTATTTCTGTCAAACAAATTGTTAGCTGAAAACAGTCAGATTGATGGGGACATGTTTCTCTGAGGTTTTTGACATTGTCTTTGGCCCCTGTCCTATTACAGCTCCATTTGGAGTCCTATATTGAGGGTTTTCTGCTCTACAAATCAGATTCTACTCTCTTTACCAGACATGTGTGGGAGGCTGGATACGTTTTATGAGAATCAGCGTTTATTTTTGAGCGGTGCTAGCCGCTCCCAACTGTGTGTGTGTGTGTGTGTGTGTGTGTGTGTGTGTGTGTTTGTGTGTGTGTGTGTGTGTGTGTCCTATTGACCCCTAGTGAGTAGTAAAGAGAGGCCTTTACAACCCTCCACTGAAGTTTAATGGAATGATTTTGAAAACACAGTATGACTTGCTTTATTGCATTTCATATGTGTATGAATTGAATTTCATATGTGTATGGAATGAAACCTATCACTAATGTTGAGGCGGTTCTTCTCAGTACACAGATCACAGGCAATGAATTGACACTTCATATTTGTGGTAGGGGTCGCATTTTATTCATGTTCATTCTAATGTTGATTTAAATAAATGGCTTTCTTTTGCTTTAATATTTCAATAGCAGTAATGCAAGTAAATAACGCCACCAAATAATATACTAAAGCAGTTGGGAACCCATTTCTTTATCCGTATTTGGGCGGGATGCGTCGCATCCGCTTTATTGATTGATTATTTCCAGATCTTCCATGCTCCAGACTGTATGACGGAAGCATTTTGTGGGAGTCAATAGTATGGCTCTAACCAGCTCACTGGCCTTGTGGTTGTGTGTCCGTCCTGAGACTGGGAGGTCCGGGGTTCGATCCCCGACCGGGCCATACCAAAGACTCTGAGACTCCTGCCCCTGGCCCCCGGTGCCTCTTTGCTTGGCACTCACCATCCACCATAAAGGGTTGTATTCAGGACATTTTATTAGCATTTGGACATGTGCAGCATTGTAGAAAAGCACCATGTACCAGCACAACTAGTTTACATAGAGAATACAAAAGTAGTGGTATCTAGACTTTTTGGTATCTGTTTTGTCTAGTGTGTGCGTGCGTTTGAAGAAATAGTAAAGACATACATTTACAGTAGGTGCCCAATATCCATTAGCTGGTTTTCCATCCAGTGCTACACCTCGGTGCTCATGTATGAGGCAGGGGAAAAGGCTTCTGTCCAGGCTGTCCTCCAAGTCACACCTCTGTGTTTCCAGTGGAGAACGGCTCCACGTGCGGTGATGTAAACCACCACAGGCCCCACATGTCCAGAGCCTGCTGGCCTATAGCGTTGGCCCCTTGGAGCCGCCGCGAAGGGGTGCCGAAGGCCTGCGGTCCAGCCAGGAAGCACTTTGGGGGGGGGGGGGGTGGGGGGGGTTGGCTGCAGCCTGGGGAGTGTCAGACTCCCTCTCCTTTTGTTCTCCGATCTGGGACGGGGTGTCCCACAGTGCCTCGCTGCCTGCCCTGCCTGTTTGGCTGGCGGTGGGTGGGTGTCGGGGGGCTAGCTAGACGTGACATCCTGCCCCTGGCTCTGGTCCCCCGATCTCTTGGCCAGGGTTGCCAAGTCTGCTTATTTCGCACAACTTTTGGCTTGTTCTTTTTTCCAGAGTTGCGGGGTCCCACCACCCCGAATAGCGGGTTGCAGGTTTTTTTGGGCTTGGTTAAAAAATCTGTTGGATTGTTTCGAAAATCGATAAAGCCAACATTTCTTTGATGTATAAATACCCATAGGTTTGGGGTTGTGTGAATCACATTGAGTGACAGAATCGGCCTGGTTGGCTAAAGTATGTTATGTGTGTAATAGTGTAATAAATAACCAAAGCATTCATTATTATAGACAAGTATAGTATTTATAATGATACATGCGTCAAGTCATTTATTTTTAATTGGGATTATATAGCCATATTATGGGCTTGTTTTGGCTCGTTTTTCGAGGGGAGATTTGGCTTTATTTCTCTCGCAAGAGTTGCCTTCTTTTTGGCTTGTTTTTGGAGATGGGTTGGCTTATTATTTCTCTCACGACAGTTGGCAACACTGCTCTTGGCCCTCTCCCTCCGCTGTTCACCGTGGCTGTCTGATGTTAAGGCTGCAGAGAACATAAGGAGAAGCTGTGGGAGGCTAAATGACCAATGGTCCTGGTCCTTCTGCTACTCTCTCTCTCTCTCTCTCTCTCAAAATGGGATCTCAGTCTTTGAGATCCCGTTTTCTGTCTGGGGCAGCAAAATATTGCCATTCCTCCGATGACAGAAACGATACCTGCTGCTGTTTAGATCCTCAGTCAAATGATGTACACTGTGTGCACGTCGAAAGGCAAGTGATTAGAAAACAACCTGTGATATGATAATGTAGAAAATAAATACTTTGTTACAAGTAATAGACTGTGACCTTTGTTTACTGTGACCTGATGAAACACACAGACTTGACTACTACTCTACATTACCCTAGTTCAGGGGTTTTCAACGGATTGTGAACGACTTAAGTAAGCTCCAGCACAGACCGTCGGCTGTCGGACAGTTTGAAGCGTCGCGTGCTTGTCGACAGGAGACTCCCGATGACAAGCTCCCGTCGCTTGCTGTCCATATCGCCTTGCTGACACGTCGGAACCCACTGATGAAGAACCGAACATGTTCAGTCAGCTGGCGACCCTCGGTAGCCGACACTATCTATGTTGTAGTGATGAGGGGGTAAATACTCCACTGTAGAGTGAACCTCTAGTCTGCTCGTCATATCAGGACTGACTACTCATGTAATGTGAACTAGATACCATATCGTAATTATTCTCAATTCTTATACCAATTGATCAACTCCAAAGCAAAGCTAGTGAAACAAATGCTGTGTTTTGTTTTGTTGCGGGATGCATTGCAGAGGCTCCGGGGTTGCCATATTGGCAGATTCTGTGAGTGAAACAAGCCACCAGGTCTATGAAAACAAGCCCAAAAGAAGCAACCCATTTCACCACTTGAGCCCTATTAGATCCGCTATTTTCAAAATAAATCATGAAAGCAAGCCCAAATAAGCAACTACACAAATACTACACAAATAAGCCCAAACTAAAGCAACGGGCAACTATGAATATAATATAATATAGTATATATATGTTACAGGAAAACTAGCCCAAAGTATATAATAATAAGCAGAACTGGCAACACTGCAAACTGCGCTGCAACCTGCTTTTTGCAATTTGCATGGGGAAAAATAATGTTTCGTCGGGCGACTGGTTTTGTGCTGATTAACAAATGGTAGTCTGTTGCAATCTGACAGTTTTAAGTAGTCTTTGACTAGTCTGAACAAGTTTGTTTGGTTTGTTTATACATTTGAAAACTTGTGACATTCTGCATAATGAGTACTTTTACTTTTAGTACTTTTAAGTACATTTTGATGCCAATACTTTTGTACTTTCACTCAAGTACATTTTGAATTCCGGGCTTTTACTTGTAAGTAGTTCTACATTGCAGTATTGGTACTTTTGCTTAAGTAAAAATTGTAAAGAGTGCTTTTTCAACCACTGCAATGTATCCTGATTCCTGGGGCCTCTCGGCTCCGGAAGAGCGCGCCGAGCCCCATGCTGCATGTGCCAAAAAGATCTTGCAACATGTCTGGTTGACAGTGCATCAGCTTGTGAGTTGTCATTTGCATATTTATCTTTTTTAAAAGCAAACAATCGGATTCACTCTTGTCTCTTCCCTGCGATCTTCTTCCACTTTTCCACCATAACAACTCGTTTCTGTGTAGTGCCAAGTAGGCCTACTTGCTCAATACACTCTCTGTTTCGTTTAGCGTTTGTTTGATTATTTTTCCACTAGTTACATTTTGCGGAGCTGGGGAGCTTAACACACTACGCCGAGTGGTGGTAATTTTCCATTTCTTTGTAGAGGTCTTTGTATCTGCCTGAATGTAATTTTTTATGACTCGGTAGGCAGACTTTTGGGGACGTCTTAGGGCCTTTTTTTAATGATTATTTAAACAGGATTGCTAAAATCCTTTTTTTTTCTTTTCTTTTTGCTTGACCATGCCGTCTTCAGCGATCCTAGACATGTTTTGCGCATGCGCACTGCTGTTGTTTACGGTCGGACTAAACTGTCTCTTTACTCTAAATCTATGTCACTCTCCATGGTTTTGATCAGAACGGCAATGTTCCGTCTTAACCAAGCATCTCGTTTGGAATACAAACGCTTCTAGAGATGTGACAGCACGAAGTAGTAACGGAAGATTATGCCTTCCGGGTTTTTTTTTTGGGGGTGGGGGGGCACTGTCAACCCTCATCTGCTGGGCACCATTATTTTTTTAAATATTCCGGTGCACTGGAAGTGTTAATAGCCACTGTTTTTGCTGTGATTTTTGCATAATGCTCCCAAAATGGGACGCCATGTTGAAAGTGGTTAGTAGTCTGCAGTACCTGGTCTCAACAGATCACTTGTTTTTAAGCGCACGCACACTCAAGCGCTCGTGCGTGCACACACACACACACACACACACACACACACACACACTCGGTGCCCATTGGTGTGTGGGAGGGGGGACGGGGGGGGGGGACGGGACGAGAGTTACATAAAGTGGTTCTTACTCTTGTTATTATTGTTCCTGGTGAAAGAATGTCTCGAGCCGAGCCCAGGAAACCATTAAAGTTTCCACAGAGAGAGGGAAGAAAGAAGGAGCGAGCGCATAGGCGGCGGGTGAGTTTTACCTTTGGGTAGGCTATAGAATTGCGTTTGGGGGGGGGACTCTCGCGGCCGAGCGAAGCGAGGCCGCCGCCGCGGATTTATTTATTTATTTATTTCCCAGATGGTCTAAAAATGAGTTATTTAGCATACTTTTACCAATGAATTAGCCTATACACAGACAACGACTTTTGGACGTCTTTTTCTCAAGTCTCGAGTCAGTCAGTACTCAGTGTAGATTACCCGGCGGTGTTGCTGCCCCTCCGGGAGTCGCGGCTCATGGCTCTACAGACGGCACAGAGACAGCAGTCACTCCGCTGAACGTGTCAGTGTTGCTGCAGTGGTGTGAACTGTGAACCGTGCAGCCTAGGCACTGGTGCTGCTGAGTTCTGACACAGCCGACTCACAGCTTCTTCTTCTGAATTAGGCTACTTTATATTTGCATTGAAAAAGACATTTTGCTGTTTCCCAAAACAAACCAGCGCGCGGCCGCGCGCTACTCTTTGCTACAAAGCGACTGGAAGGACGAGGTTTACAGACATAGCCTACCAATAGTAGTCAATCATATGCTGTATAGTGTATAGCCTATCCGATCAGCGATCACCAGGGGGCAGCGACAACACACACACACACACACAATAGCCTTCTATAATGCTGCGCACATATATTATATATATTTAAAAAAATATCCAGCATAATTTTTGGGAAGGCTAAGCCTTCCCTAGCCTTATGCACCCGCCGCCTATGAGCGAGCGAAACCCCAGTGAAAGGAGGAGGAAGAAGGGGACAGATGGGGGAGCAAAAGAAAAAAGAGGAGTGACGAAATGTTGTGCCAAATGAGAAAAGGAGGCAAAGATGAAAAGGATTTATTCGTTGCCTCAGCGGTACTTCACTGACTTTTAAGGAGCTGCTTTGCGGCAGCTGCACCTCCGTTTCCCATTCAGGGCCCAGCTCCTCCTCACACACACACACACACACACACACACACACACACACACACACACACACACACACACACACACACAAACACACACACACTGTCTTGAGAAGATCAAGTCATCTCTCTATAGCAACAGCCATCAGTTCTCTGCATGGGCTGGGGCTTAAAGTTCAAAACGGCTCTGAATCCATTCCATTCCTTAATGTTTGAGCCAGTGAGCGGAATTACAATGAAGCCACCCGTTGATAATGCCCTGGCCTATAGTCTTATGCATGGCAGTGGCTCTGAAACGTTTTAATTTGAAGGACCCCCAGTTTACAAAATGAGCCAAATTGACCTGTAATGGTCCATTTCAAACTCCCCCCAAGGAACCCAGAGGGTCCCAGAACCCCACTTTGAGAACCATTGATATATCATGATTATTTCCCCAGATATTTTGATGATGACTTATCTTAACAATTAGTAATACAATTACTTAAGTCGAATATTACAATATTATGCAATCATGTTTTTCCACTCTTAAAAAATATATTTGTATTGCCATTTATTTGATAAATGTCAGGACTATACCTGACAAATGTTCCCGTATTGTACAATTGTGAACAATCGCTATACGCGAGCGTAATTCAGCACGTAGCCTGGCGCGTGCAGTCATTTTCTGCTACGCTAATGGCTGCATTAAATCTGTCTTGGCCTGAGGGCTTCCCTGTCACCATAAGCTTCAATCCCCATGACACAAATTTGACGTGACATAGTGCCTCATGGTGCAGACATGTCCATCAGGCCCCGTTTCCTCTACACACACATACCATGCATGCACCTGTGCATAAACACAACAGGATTGTGGCAGTGTTGATTTTGACAGTGGGCAAAATATTGTCCACTGGTTCGCTAGGGACACATGCAGGAAGCAGGAACTGGGGATGGCAATGAAGGACCGGGAAGTCTGGCGTGGCATTGTTAAATCCATGATCTCGACCAAGGTCGAAACATGATGATGTAATTAGAAAGCATTACATTCATATTTGTTTATGGTCAACACTTTATTTAAGTTTGACTTTTAACAGCAACTAATAAGTAATACAAATTAAAAAAATAATCATGATCAACACTTTATTTAAGTAAGAGCAACTAGTAAGACAAATAGTTCTATCTTTCTTCCGATCTTTTTAATTGTTGGTAAAATAAAAATGCAAAAAGAAGAAAAAACTACCCACCTTGCCATAGCAATCAAAGTCATTAGTTAATGTAACAACAGTAATGTTATGCATCTTGGCTGCCTAGTTCTCTCTCTCTCAACCTCCAGGTATGCGGTGGCAGGTAGTGACATGTTAAGCTTCAGATCCACAGCGTACAGGACCCTGCATGTGTTGTTGTTGTCGTCCCCCTCTTCTCATTGGGATGTATGTTATGCTTACGTGTGTGACCTCGAGTTCCACGTGTCACTAGGATGTACATCTCTGTGCAGATTAAGAGTGACAGTAAATGAGTTTGAGGCATCTGGAGGTTAGTCCCCTCGCAGAGGGGCCCCCACAGCCCTGTCTCGACAGCAGTACGTGGCCTTTGGCTGTTTGAAAATTGTCTTTTTGACTCTGCTAAATTGTAAATTCTGTCTCCCTTTCCTTTCCAAGATGATGGCAGTACAGTACATCTAGTGACCAATCGGGTCAAATAACTCCATTGACCTACCAATAGGTGTTCTATACCTAGGGTTGTCCCGATCCGATCACGTGATCGGAAATCAGGGCACGATCACGTCATTTTTCATAATCTGAATCGGATCGGGAGCAAAAAAAAAACTTGATCGGGACATCCCTAGTATCAATATTATTGATTACCATTAGACTGGATATTGTCTGTGATTTTGGATATTGTACTGTTGTGATATATTGATATTGTTCTCAAAAAATCGGATCAGGAAAAATCGGTATCGGCAGATCAAATGATCGGAATCAGATCGGGAGAAATAAAATTGAACTGGACATCTCTAATTCTACCTGGTACCAGGTACCAGGGTCTATATGGGACATCTCTAATTCTACCTGGTACCAGGTACTAGTCTATATGGGACATCTCTAATTCTACCTGGTACCAGGTACTAGTCTATATGGGACATCTCTAATTCTACCTGGTACCAGGTACTAGTCTATATGGGACATCTCTAATTCTACCTGGTACCAGGTACCAAGGTCTATATGGGACATCTCTAATTCTACCTGGTACCAGGTACTAGTCTATATGGGACATCTCTAATTCTACCTGGTACCAGGTACTAGTCTATATGGGACATCTCTAATTCTACCTGGTACCAGGGTCTATATGGGACATCCCTAATTCTACCTGGTACCAGGTACTAGTCTATATGGGACATCTCTAATTCTACCTGGTACCAGGTACTAGTCTATATGGGACATCTCTAATTCTACCTGGTACCAGGTACCAGGGTCTATATGGGACATCTCTAATTCTACCTGGTACCAGGTACCAGGGTCTAGATTTAATAATTTCCAATACATCCCAGCCTTCCCAGGTTGTAGCTTGAACCTTCTACATACATTGACGAGTCTTGTTCCATGCTGTGCCAGTGCAACGTTTTTCTTCCTTTTCTGTTAACCTGTGTTTGTGTAGACCTGAACATTTATGCTTCACAGACCCTGCAGGTCCAGGCGCAGTATAAAGTGTCTGCGTCAACTCTCTCTCTTTCTCTCTCTCTGAGCGTCTCTCTCTGTCTCAATCTCTCTCTCTCTCTCTCTCTCTCTCTCTCTCTCCCCTCAGCCTTCTCTCAACAACTGTAGACGAATCCAGCCACCATGCTGGTTTAGGATGAAAGATGGATAGAGATGGGTGGGAGGGAGAGTGCGGGAGAAGCCTTCAACCGAACAGAATGATTTCATTTATAAAGATGGATGAACTACAGGCACACTTTGGTGCATACAGTGTAAAGTAGCCGTTTGGCAGGTGGAGAGAGGTGTATTTTCTTCTTTTTTACACAGGGAAGGATCTTATTTCTCTATAATTGTCATATTTGCATGCATGCTCCGATGCACTGAGTCATGATGGCTCCAGATGGAGGTTGGTATTAAATGACTGTGGTGACAGCAGTTGATAACGTGTTCAAACACTGCAGTACATTTATTTATCTCTGTGTCCTTTTTTGCAGTGGTGTAAAACTTACTCAAAGGTTTTACTTTAAGTAAAAGTATAAATACTGTAATGTAGATGTACCTCCATTACAAGTCCCGTATTCAAAATGTACTTGAGTAAAGGTGCAAAAGTATTGGCATCATAATGTACTTAAAGTACTAAAAGTACTCCTATTGCAGAATGTCCCATTTCACGAGGTCAAAATGTGTACAAAATCGTAGTTGAGTAAAAGTACACATTTTGGCTCTGATGTGTAGTGGTGAAGTAAGGGAAAAAAAGTATTGGAAATACTCAAGTAAATACAAATACCTCAAAATTGTACTTAAGTGCAGTACCTGAGTAGCCTAAATGTACGTAGTTACTTTACACCACTGCCTTTTTTGTGGTGAGACAGGGCAGTATTTAATCCGTTTCCAGACGTATGCATTAGGCTGGCCTGGCCAGTAGCTTACTAGCTACCATCGCCGTCTACACTCGCTTTTTATAAGAAGAGAACCTGTGCCTATCAAAATGAGATCAAACCAGACCCCAAACCCTGTTCTCTCTCTCTCTCTCTTTCTGTGAAATTTATAGGCTCCAACACTCCTCCCTTCCACCCCCCCCCCCCCCCCCCCCCCCCGGCGCTAAATTGGAGCTCTTTCTGACAGAAAAGAACCGTTGTTTGATTTAGCTCGACGGGAGACCACCAACAGTGCACCTCTCTCAGCAGAAACATTTTGTTTAAAGTTTTTGATAATTTCTCCTCACTTTTATGCTTCAACCCCAATCCCCCCACCAACCACCCACCCATCTCTCTCTCTGTCCTGCCATAGTGTGTGTTTTTAACAAATCATTAACAGGCTACACACAGTTCTGGGGACCAGCACCCCCCCCCCCCAGGAGTAGTGCTGACAGGGCGAGGGGCAAAGTTCACCGGGGTCGGGTCAGGCGATTGAGTCTTGTACTCTGGGCTGGAGGGGCTGGACAGAGTGAGGAAGGGATGCTGGCTGAAGGTGTGTATGTGTGCACGTGAAGGTCAGAGGGGTGAAAGTGAGAGTTTGGAGGCGGTGTCATGCTGAGCAGATCCAGAGCCCTCTAGCTGCCAGCCTGAGGTGTTTGCCTTGCCATTAACTTCAAAATTATTTATTTTCAAACCTTGCCCCCGGCGTCTGCGCCACTCTGTCTGAGAAAAATTGCTGGCCTTGGCCCTTTTCTCTTATTTTTTTGCCCAGGACGAGGCTCCAAGAGAGCAGTGAAAAAGCAGAGGCGTGGTTACGGTAGACTCCCCAAAGCATTTAGACGTTCGTTGGGTCTGGAGGTGGAGCCTCCAGACTAGATTAGGAACTAAGGTCGTAAGCCTGTAAGCTGCTCTTGTGTGTATAACGAAGGCATATAGCAGCATACTGCCCGCTCATAAAGACCCCAGACAGAGATTGAGGAGATAAAAGTTGCCTGCTTGCGAGAGCGAGCTGATGCCCATAAAAGCTCTGCCATCGGTTCTTTTTTTTTTGGGAGGGGGGGCTCCGTTGAAACGCGATCCTGTAAAAATATTTTCTCCTCATTAACCTGTCATCCTTGGAGCCGTGACGCGTAGAGCCGACCGACCGGTGGAGGGAGGGGAGGTGACTTAGGGGGCCTAAGAAGGGGGGGCAGAGTTACCAGCCGGGCGGGGCGGGCGGGGGTGATGTTTTATTTATTTGAAGGTCGTCTCGTGGTAATGTGTTGAGTGGGGGGTGAAAAGGCCTTTGGTTGGGCCCCCACGAGGATTTAAACAGCTCCCCACTCCCCAAAACGCAGACCTCCTCAGTCAGGGCACACACACGTCACACACACACACACACACACACACACACACAAGCACATTGTCACAGATTGTGGTGAAAATCTGTTTCTGTATATGTATTTGTGTCAGCGTGTGCGCGCGTGCATGCGTGCGCCATTTTTGGGAGACTGAACGAGTTTGTTTGGACGTGTCTTTCAGCAATCTCCCCCCCACCTTCTGGCCTGTTGGGTTCCCAGTGTGAGCGCTGTTTGTCTAGGTGCATGTGTGTGTTTGTCTGAGCCGTGCTGTTTACGTGTGTCTGTCAGCATTTGCTGCCCCCCCCTGCCCTCGCCCTCTTATTCTGTGGAGAGAGAGAGAGTGTGTGTGTGTGTTTCAAAGTCCCAGAACGAGAGTGGTGGGGCGGGTGCTTTGTGAGAGGTGTGTGTGTGTGTGTGTGTGTGTGTGTGTGTGTGTGTGTGTGTGTGTGTGTGTGTGTGTGCGTGAATGGGGGACGTTCGGGATCGGGTGTTTATTATTGGTCTTTGACCGGGACCTGGTGTGGTGACCCTGGGTCAGAGTGTGCTGGCCTGAGCCGTCCCATGCTGGTTATAGGCCCGGTAGGCCTCGATCTGGGTCACATCAAGTGTCTTTGTGTTGTCTTTGGGGATTCAGACATGTCCTTGGGTCTACTCTGCACACCACTCAGAGATGTCCCGACTGACACGTGGCGAGGCCCCAAACTTACTTTTCTATTTGGGTCAAAAGTCTTGGTCCTTTTGTTAAGCGAGAGAGTGCTTGACCACGGTGTAAATAATACAGATATATTCTTTGGTTTTTCAACCAGTGGTCCTTGAGGGGATTCCAAGTTGTTCCCCCAGCTAAATGATGGGGAGTTGGTAACCAAATGGACCCTATCTTTAACTGTTGAGAGCGTACAATGAAACCAAATGGACCCTCCTGGGATAAAAATCTGCATTACTTAATTCACAAGAAGTCTACAGATTTAGAGAGAATGTAGAAGATTTTTTTATTTGCCTGTTAGCTCTCCTAATGGTACCACATCAATACAGCATGTAATTGTGTAAAACGATAACGAAACATTCTTTGGTTGTGGGTCCGCGAGGTCATCAAGGTGGTCCGTGGCTCAAATGCCGAATAAATAATGGGCCTTGAAAACCACTGCACTATTTTGTCCAAGGGGCAATGATGGGGAACTGCCTGCTTTGTACAATGGGTCCCTTTCTTGGACTATCCATAACGTTTGGAAGATTGATCCTTTTCCAGGACAAACGCAAACATCCAGCCTGTTCATAGCAATGGTGACCTCATCCCAATTTCTGTGTGGACCCCCCCCCCGCCCCCCCCAACCATTGGAGCCACTCTGTTTCGCAATGAAGTAGGTGTTTAGTTGACCAACAGATTACTATTACTATATAACTTAGTGCTCTTTCCAAGAGACATTTCAGCTGTACTGATACTGTTATCAAGACCCATGGAGGCTCCAGTTGGAAATTCTGCATAGTGTCTCACATGCGTGCGTGTGCGCGCACGCGCGCGCCGCGCGCCTAGACTTGGGGGAGGGTGGCTGAAAAGTCAACGGGAGATATGAGCAGGAAATCAGCAGCAGATGTGGGTGTAAAGTTAGGGAATGGGTCCAGGGAAGCCCTCTCTCTCTCTCTCTCTCTTGAAGTCACAGAGACACCCAATCCAGCTCGCCCCCCCAATCCTCCCCCCATGCACAGTGTCTGGACACGGGGATCACTTTGAACCATGACACGGCACTGCAGCCGCCATGACGCTACAGGAGCTCTCGTTTCAGCACCGAATAGTGTGTCCCCGAGGTCCAAATCCAGACGGGCAGGACTTCATGGCCAGAGTTGTCGTCCTCCTCAATAGAACCGGGAGAGACCACGCCAAACCCCAGCGGCCACTCACATAGTGCCGTGAGTATATTATACTCACGGCACACTTTGCCACTTTGTGCACAGTGGCTCAGCAGGGGTAGAGTGGCCCGGTGGAGTAGCCTGATGGCTCCCGATGTGGCTCAGCAGGGGTAGAATGACCCGGTAGAGTAGCCTGATGGCTCCCCATGTGCAGGTTGGTGCCTTCTTGCATGGTTTCCTCCGCCATCGCCGTACAAATGTGTGTGTGAAAATCAATGTAATGCACAATCTTTGTAAAGTGCTTTGGATAAAAGCGCTATATAAATGCACCATTTTCCATTATTTTGTTCACGCCACAACTACACTGTCTACACTCTGTGCTCCACCTCGGACAGACGGGAACAAGAGGGAAAAAGAAGAGAGTAGCGGTGTAGTCTTTCACGAGGATTCCTCAGCCGCAGTGAAGCGCACAATTTATGTGTCTGATTAATTGCTTTTCAAATAAATCACAGGTATGCTGCCAGGGGCGTCGTTCCTATAGCCTGAGGGGTGTGTGTGTGTCTCTTTCTCACACACACACACACACACACACGCACGCACGCAGGCACGCGCGCGCACAAACACACGCAGAGTTGAGGCGAAAGGTTGTGTGACTGGGGAAGAAAGAAAGAAATAAGGTGACAGTTATGTGTTTGTGACTTTGACTCTAATAAAGTTGTCTTTGACAACAGGGCCCCGGCTATATCTAGTATGGGAATGGATGTGATTTGTACACGATAAAAACGCAGTGCAGTTCTCTGCTACCAGGGTCACAGAACAGAGAGCGATGGGAGATTTGCAGTGTGTTGTGTAACTGCGTGTTTAAACAGCGTTTTGTGAGCTATGTGTTTATTTGCATATTGTGGCCGGGGGGGTGGTTGTGTAATTGCTTACAATGAGCCTAGAGTTGTTAGTCAAATGAGATTCTATCACCCCCCCCCCCCAGGTTTCTAGTCTTCACTTCATTAGAAAACCTGCACTGTGGAAGATTGGCAAGAAGGCTGACTCTAGGGTCAAAATGGTAAATTATGTTTTTAAAATGATTGTCATATATATACACTGTATACCGGTATGTAGCAATCACATCAGGGAATTCCATACACTTCATACACTTTATGAGCTTAAAAGTGACAGGCAAGCAGATGGACATCTCCATATGGGCTTTAAACGGACACAGACAGATAGACAGACAGACAGTCAGACGAGTACTGTGACAATGGGTACAACAGACCTGTACACATACAGGTACACACACCATGCAAACATGCAGCGGGCATGGATTAAAGTTATCAGTCGCCACGACTGATTTCAGTCATTCATTTGGATTCCAAAGAAGCCAAGCTGTGTCTTCGACGTGTTGTGAGCTTGTAGATTGGCTACTTTCGGTCATTAGTTATTTTAAGATGAAAGAGTATTTGAAGTGATCAAACCAGCAATAGAATTCTAGTTTCGAAGCAGCTTCCAGAAACATGAATGGTCTCAGAGATTACATGATATCTTCAGCTGGTTCGGCCCTAAAACATCATTACATTTTCAGTCTTGAGATTTAATTTTTGCTTTATTCTATGAGCACCGGCCTAGCATTGTAAATGCTGTTCCCTCTGTCTGGAAGTTTACTTTAGACAATGAGCTTACACACACAATCCTGAACATCCCGGCAAGCCAAATGACGTTGCGATGACGTTATGATGATGACATCCTCGGGTGACGTTCAGGACTAGGCCAGATCACAGCCCATATGAAGATGATCTTTACGTCATTTCCACGACGTCTTCACCAGTTCAAGTAATATAGCTTATTCTGGTTCAGATCTGACTAGTTATGATCTGACCCTCGATTGGACTCTCTCTGATTCATCCAGGGACGTCTGTCCGTCTTAGTGGCCAGAATTTGTGTTGGTTGAAAAATCAGGTGATATTCTGGGCCAGATGTGACTAGTCTTGGTTTGGCTTGATCTGGCCCCAATAGAGACGTCGCTAATTCGTCCAGGTCCTGACCGTGCTTGCTGGGATGTGCTGTTTACTTTCCTCATCTTGTTACAGTTGTATTTTATTTATGTTGCTTGAATTGCATTTCGCTCACCCCAGAGTGGTGGTTGACTAATTAGAGCCCACTATTCAAAGTTAGACTTTTTTGCTGTGCCGTTGGAATCCGTTTGTAACCACCCCTTGGAAATAAATCTTCCACACCGAAGTTCCAGACCAATAACTATGGTATTAGTCTGGCTCAGAGAGGTGTAGTAGCGAGAGGGGGGCAGAAAACAGCGCAAATATCATCCTTTTAGGTATGTGTGCAACATGACAAGTATTGCACAGTGACAACTTCTCTGTAATTATTTCATTCTAATACTAAAAACGATATTAAAGTGATTTAAGATCATTAAAGCTGGGCTGTTATGTTTTCAATTACTGAAGTGACTGAAAGGCATGAGTTTTCTCAGAAACCCAGAGGCTAGTGGGCCTCTCTGTGGGCCACCCAGCTGGGCTAGTGGGCTTCTCTGTGGGCCACCCAGCTGGGCTAGTGGGCCTCTCTGTGGGCCACCCAGCTGGGCTAGTGGGCCTCTCCGTGCTGCCTCCATCAGCTCGCCCCGGGAGGCCGTGTCTCGGCGACGTTAAATACCGTCCCTGCACTCGTCTGCATCTAATTCCCCCTCCGCCCTCTCTCTCCATCTGTCTTTACGTCTTTCCCATCCCTACTCCTTCTTGTGCACACTGACTTCTGGTGGCAGCCAAGTCGTGGCCCGCCGAGTTTGGCCAATGTTTTCCCTCCTTTTTATTTCCTCGCTCATACTTTCTCTTCCATTCTGTCGTTCTGTTTTGTTTTGTTGTTTGCAGATGCTTGATTCATTGATTGACATTTTTATTTCCCAGTATGCAGAATGGGTACATTTCAAATGAAAGCACGAGTCAATACAAAAACTGTTACTTTGTGGACGATCCATGATTAAGCATTACACCTATTTACAAGAGGGTCCACCATTTTCAATTCATCAGAACATTTAGAGACGTACAAATATACTATACACTTGATTACACTAAACAAGTAATCATAAAGTAAAAAAGGGAAAGTAAAAAAACATAGAAAGAAAATAAAGTAAAAAAGTTTTTAAGGAGTCAAGGGATTCACATGTCTTATAATGGCTGTTGGTAGGGCGCAATGAATTTAATCACTTATTGAGCCGAATCTGGGTTGCACGTGGTTTGTTGAACTCCCTATGGTGTTGTGAGTGTGGACTTTGTTGACATTAAGGAAGTATTTCCTAGATGAGACGGTTCTGTTTTATAGAAGCGTAGACGGCTGAAATCTCAGCTAGTATAAGGTGAGCGCCGTTGCTCTCTTAAATGAAGCTTCCCCCATTTCCAGGAAACTATTATTGGCTTCTGCCCTTCGACTTTCAGCGGCTTCTATAGATGAACAAAGAGACGGATAATGACAGTGAGCCCCGAAGCAAACACACAGGAAAGGACACAGGAAGACGTGAGCCAAGGAGGGGGGGGGGGGGGGGGGGGGGGGGCATCGAGCCAACCCTGCTGGGGAGGGAGAGCGAGCTTTGTCCAATATGAAGGAACAGAGAGAGTATATTCTCATTCTCCTCTTCTCCCTCTCCCTCTCCAGACCACTAATAGCCATGTCCTCTCTTACTTGGCGTGAATTCCTCTTCCCTCTTTCTGCGCCCGTCCTCCGTTTTGCTGCTGTGGGAGTGGTGGGGAGTCCATGCATGTCTGCGTGTCTCATTGTGGTTGTGTAGGCTGTTCTGTGTGTCGGGCGCTCTCCAAAACCCTTCTATATAGAGCACCGAAGTCTGACGTCAATATCGGTAGATGGCGCAAATCCACGGGTTCATGTACTTTTTTTTGCATTGTAATCCCCCATTTTAGATCGCCTCACATAAGATAAGGTGTTTGAAAAATAATGTCAATAATGTCCCCCCGGCCGTTACACTCATGGATATGAAGAATCAACTTACTGAGAGAAAACGCTATTGTTACTGCTACTGAATTAGTTACATTTTCGCTAGAAGCAGACTGTATCAAATATGGGTCACTGATGGTTGTAAACGATACAGAGACACCTCCCCGACAATAACGCAGAGACAGCTTGTTTATTTTTGGCCAACAAGGCTTATGAGACTATTTTAAGATGAGCCCATGTTATTCTCCATAGAGAAATTACTTCCGTGAACCAGGGAAATCGATGGGATGAGAGAGTGACGTCAGGACTTCGGCGCTCTATTAGAGTGCGTCGGAGAGCATGCACCAATACTGGCATTCTCTGTGGACCTGTACACGCAAAATGGTATGCTTTGAAAGGAATTAAGGCTCCTCTTTCATGCACACACATTGCTTGTGTGGACAGCAACGGGCTGGAAGTACCTTCGCTAAAAACGCTGGGACAACGCTCCACACATCCCAAACTCTTCTCCCTTCTGGCTCCAAAACTATGGAATGCACTTCCCATAGCAATCAGAACTGCAGACTCACTCCCAATTTTCCACCGTAGCCTGAAAACCCACCTCTTCAGACTCCATCTTAGCCCGTATCACTTGCCGTAGCCTTGACGACCTTACAGGCGTTTGCATAGGCTCAACATAGATAGCATTTTATGTAGACATAGCACTCTATAGTATATATGCATAGTTTAATTATATAGATATTCCACTGTTCTTAGCTTAAGTATGATTCATGACTATTTTTATGTATTTGATGTATTATACCATGTTTTGTTCTTGCTTACTGTAAATCGCTCTGGATTAAGGGTGTCTGCTAAATGCCATAATTGTAAATTGAATGGTTGGTTTTCCTTAAATGTAATTTAAAAAACATTTTTATTCAAGTTTTGTTTTTAAAAAAGCCCATGGGGCAAGCATAAATGGCATTGATTCACAACTTATGAGAAGAATTAACAGGAGAATCAAGTAAGAATTTAGCCAAAAGAAAGAAAAGTTAATGTTAACCTCTCGTCAGAACGCGTGGGTGGTGTGGAGACCACAAACAAACAGCGACTGGCAGTTATTTTATTACAATATCCAACAGCATCATATCAAGAACAATAATGCTGATGTTGTGTTTACTAATTGTTACAGAAACACACTGCACGGCTACTGTAACTGGAGAACAAAGATATAGCTACGGCCAATCGAAACGACTCTATGTAAATACGTGTAGGAATGTTCACACCCCTAAAATGCGCAAATAAAATGTAAAATGTAAATACAGAGACATTTTTGCAATGTAATTACAACGACTTAATGACACTAAAACGACTTTCTGATGGAATAAAAACATTCTTTAACATTCCAACTGTGTTAATGTGGCGAAAAACGAAAACCACCAAAAAAAAATTGGTCTATTGTGCAGTTTCATTAGAGCCGACTTGTGGTTGAAAATACTGGAAGGGGTCACATTTATCTTGTGGGCCCTGGCATTTTGGACCTCACTTGGGGTGAAAGATCTCACTATACTGGCCTTTTTCTCACACACACACACACACACACACACACACACACACACACACACACACACACACACACACACACACACACACACACAGCGAGAGTTGGTTCTCATCATGCTATAAGAGCTCAAGCAGGAGCCTGCCCTTACATGTTAACATCTCCCTCAATCTACACCTCCACCATCCCTCCATCTGTTTCTCCATCCTCCCTGTGTCCCCTCACTCATCCGTGCTCTGTGTGCTCTGTGTGTGTGTGTGTGTGTGCTCTCATATGGACTATGGCGGTGTGTGTCACCGCTGTGATGAGGGACTCCATAGAGCTGAGGTGAAGTGTGAGAGTGTAGAGTGAGAGTGTGTTGAAATAAGAAGAATGTTTTGTGTTGCATTGAGTGTGTGTGTGACTGTGTGTGCATGGTGTTCCCTCTTATCTCTCCATCCATCCATTTGCAGTAGCACTTAGAGCAGTGGTTCTCAAAGTGGGGTCCGGGGGACCGCCAGGGGTCCTCGAGGCAGTTCCAGGGAGTCCCCAACTATGATGGATAATTAGGAACCAAATGGACCCATGGATCTGTAACTCTGGAGTGCACAAATGGACCCAAAAGCACCCGTTACACACGGGGGGTCCGTAGACCAATACATGTCAACCTGGGGGTCCTTGAAATGAAAATGCTTGAGAATCACTGCTAGAGCCGTAAAACGTATTTTCTTATGGGGGTCCCTGGCAATATCTTTTCAAATGGAGGTCTGCGGGCTAGTTACTTTAAGTGTCAATTTGGGGGTCCTTGGCATGACAAAGTTTGAGAACCACTGACTTAGAGCCTGCCTTCGCAGTGGAATCCTCTGTATTAATGTAAAGGTGTGGAATTATAAAATGAGCGTTAAATAGCTCTACAGTATATTCACCTGGTAACCATTGCTATAGTGTAAACAATGTAATGTGTACATGGAGAAAGAAAAAGAGAGAATCAGCAGATAAAATTGGAACCCACCTGAAAATGTGTTTTCTGTTTATTAAAGAGCTGAAGAGAGGGGAACACTAGTGGTTACTGTCAGAACTCATAGCTTTAACTTTTTATCAAAACCTTTATTTCGTAAAAAACGGACTATGTGATTTGTAAAGATGGACCCGTAGTAAGGCTCAACTCAACCGGTTTTGTTTATTCGCACAGTATAAACAGTACAAAAAGGTAACATTATTAAAAGGTGAGAAAATAAACCCATAAAGGGCTTATACAGTACATGGTTCTCACCTAAAACAAACAAGTTAGACAAAGTGATCGAACATAAGTTATGACAAACCACAAATACACTTGCGTGCAGTTGAATGTGTGGGTGTGCAAGTCTGTCTGTGAGTGAGTGTGCCTAAGTGTATGCATGGCTATGTATGTGTATATGCAGAATAAGGCTACATTATATTGTAGAAGCAAGTGGAGAGGCTTGATTCATCAGGCTGGCCCTTATACGTTTAAAGTTACAGAGTGAAGATGAGGAATTGGCAATAAAGTATGTGTGTATTTCAGTGTAAAGAACCTCTGACTTTAATGGAGAACTAGCTAAGAGTGGTACGACTGAAGGGAGGATGGAGATTGTCTGATTGTATAGTATTATAATCATGAGCTTGAGAGTTGGTCTTAATGGAGAACTGGCTATGAGTGGTACGGCTGAAAGGAGGATGGAGATTGTTGGATCGTCTAGTATTATAATCATGAACTTGAGAGTTGGTCTTAAAATATTCTTTGAAGTGTTTAGGAAGCAAAGGTGTGTTCACTTTTTCCACGTTTGGCTGGATGAGAGAGAGTTCAACATGTGCGCGAGTCCGTTGTCCGGGCCTATCCTCTGGACATCCACCCTGCTTCTGTCATTTGACCGTCCCCTCCCCTTTTGTTTTTCATTTTTCAAGCGGGCCATACTAGTGCGACTAGCTGGTCCATTCTGCTTGTGAAAACAGGCTGCATACCTTCCATACAGTCCCACTGACAGACAGATGGGGCCTGGGTTAGGGTGCTTTTATAGCTTTCATTTTTAGTGAGATTGTGATTGTTTTACTCTTAAAAGAAAAAACATGCAGCAACTGTACTATATACATACAGTAATATACAGCTCACATTAATTATCTGGGGGATAGATACTATCCCTATATTTGTAGACAGAGTAACGTACACACCCACACATTTTTCACCGCTTGGTCAACACTACCGTGTGTGTGTGTGTGTGTGTAATGGTGTGTGTGTGTGTGTGTGTGTGTGTGTGTGTGTGTGTGTGTGTGCGTGCGTGCGCGCGCAATGGTGTGTGTGCATGAGTGCGTGCATGCAATGGTAACAGGATGTTTTGGCCCATATTGTATTGTCACAATGCTGTTTGTATGTGTGTGTTGAGATGTTGCAGCAGGGCCGCTGTTGGAGGGCGTCCGCTTGTTTAGTTATCTAGTCAGTTTGTGTTTGTTTGGAGCCATGTGATACAACTCAGGTCGCTTGCTGCTTTTCTTCACTCTCTGCATTCTTGTACTCATCTTATTTATTTATTTTTTCAACAACAAAAAAAAAATTGTAGCTCATGCTGGATCTACATACGTTCAATTCAGGATAACCACTTAAGCACTATACACTTTAGCTATAGTGATGAATGGCAAAAAAATGCCGATCTAAAGGCTCACATCGCACCGCATTACAACACATGGTGAGCTTGTAGAGCTGCTATTTGGGGGGGAAAATTCATACACGTTTGAAATGAGGGGCGCTCTTTATCATCATCATTCTGGCCAATCACAATTTGCGTCCTCACTTTCCCGTCTTCACTGTTCTGCCCTCACTTCTATCTTCAATACAGAATGTACTTTTCTCAGCCAATCAAATCATCGCTATGGGGTGATCACCAGCCAATGTTTGTGTTTACACAAACCTGGAAAGCTGGGCATAGAAGGGGCTAGCGCTCCTCATAAATAAGTTAGACATTCTTGAAGATTCTTTTTTTATAGTCCACTAATTGCCACAATACAGGCTACCGTTTCAGACTGAAACAGTACAAACTTAGTTGTGTCTTTGTGTTCCCCTCCCTCTCTCTCTCTCTCCAGGGGCAGTACCTCCCTTCAGACCTGCTGTGTCCAGAGACCTATGTCTGGGCGCCTATACCAAGCTGCGTACCACATCTGGAGAAGTCCCGCTACTGTCGCTTCAACCAGGACCCGGACGCAGGTACCACCTTACGTCACCACCACCACCTCACTCCAACATTACGCCAGCGAGACATTTATTTAGACTGAAAAGAAACCTTAAAACGGTATTTTACATATTCCAAACCTATCAAGCTCCATTGCCTCTTAGCACAGCGGCTTGTATGTATGCCCCAGTCTAGACTGAGTGGAGATTGGCAACTGTATTTATAGGGAGACACTTTAGAGCAGTGGTTTTCAACCCTTTTTGTATCAAGGCCCATTCTTTTTTTGGCCACCATTCACCATCCACCATTTGATGACATTTAGCCTCTCATACCCAAAACTTTGAATATTTTGTTGTTGGATAAGGTTTTGTCCACAATTCCATGCTGTATTGATGTTGGTGAGGCAAATGATCAAAATAACAATTATTCTACATTCTCTAATTGTGTAGACTTCTTATAAATTAAGTAATGCAGATGTTTAACAATAACTTAACTCTTGAGAGCGTAAAATGAGAGGTCCATTTGGCTACCAATTCTCCATCATTTAGCTGGGGACCACCTGGAACCCCCTCAAGGACCACTGGTTGAAAACCACTGCTTTAGGGGTATTCGTTTGTGTAGTTACCATGCCATGATGTAACGCAAGTTACGTAACTACATAGAGATATCAAAAATAGTCAGCTCTGCTGATTAGAAATGAATAATTAAAAGAATAGGCTCCTCATTGATTTGCATTGTACGGTGAAACCGCTCTCTCAAAGTCAGACCTTTTAGGCCGGATCTTCAAATAGTAGAACTATTTTGGATATCTCACCCGCCTTTGGAGTTGTGTGCAAAGCACAAGTTGGCAGCTCGACAGAGTGCATTTCTAGTTACAGTATGTCTGTGTCCCTTTTATGCCCATATATGGAGTTCTTTGTCAGGCATGCTCAAATATGGAGTCTATGCATACCTAGCATACCATATCTATACATCCATATATCCATCCAACAATCCATATATGGAGCCTGGGCAGAGGCCTTTTGTGGTAATTCTGGACAACCGTGGGTCCACCGGACTCAACACCGGGCACTGCACTCCCTGTGGTGGTGTGGAACGCGTGTGTCAAATTTGAACACGGTGGAGCGAATAGTGTTTTATAATATCTGGAGAGAATTTAATTACCCACCACCGGTCTAAATTCTTGGCTACTCCAACTACGCCCGCAGGCTGTTGTGGATGAACCCATGGAACACCCCCCCCCCCCCCATACTCATTACGACCTGATCCGGGGTCGTGCTGTGGTCGCGGTGGTGTTGAAATTTCTGGGCTCAATCCCCCGATAGCGTGCGGTCACTGACCCAGGGTCAGCGGAGTGTGGGCTGCTGCCCTGCTGATCGCACTCCCTCTTCCCTATTCTTTTTTGGTGTGTGTGTTTGTTCAGAGCAGAACTGACACTGTCATTAAACTGAAAAAAGGGTCATGATAATGATGGTGACGGGTGGTAGAAAGACTGTACAGAGCTGTTAGACTGGCAGACGCCGTTGTCTGTGGCAGGAGAGGAGGGAGGGAGGGAGGGGGGGGGGGGGGGGGGGAGAGCATAGAAGAGGGCGGTGGGGGGGTAGCAGTGGTGGGAAAAAGTACTCACATTTTATTTACTTAAGTAAAAGTATCAATACCACAGTGTAGAAGTACCGCCAAAAGTCCGGAATTCCAAATGTACTTGAGTGAAAGTATTGGCATCAAAAAGTACTCACCATGCAGAATGTCTCGTTTTAAGTTCAAATGTATACAGAATCTTTTGAAAATATCAGATCTACAAGCTCACGTGTTGCATCGCGACGCATTGTGAGCTTGTAGTTCGTCTGGCTGAAATGTATATAGGGCTGAAGTGGTTAATGTTTTGTAATTGGACTAATAATGAAATGAACTAGTAACTAAAGTTTTCAAATACATTTTGTGGAGTAAAAGTACAATATTTGCCTATGAGATATAGTGGACTGAAGGAAAAGTATTGGAAATTGGAAAAGTAAAGTACAATTGCCTCCAAAATGTACTTAGTTACTTTCCACGGCTAGAGGGGTAGTTAGAATTGGTTTATTGCAGGGAAAGTGTTTTTCACAACCTCTCCCTGTCTAACCCACACACACACAGAGCCAGTGGTGTGCTGTTGTTGTTGACTCTGCAGTTCTCTGCTATCCTGAACACCAATAACACCTTGTACCTCAAATGAACTTGAACTTACCTTTCCTGTGTTGTTTGTGTCCGTGCGTGTGTATGTATGTGTGTATATATACCGTATATATATATCTCGTTGCTTTGGGCTGTAATATCCAGAGAGTTTATTTAACACCTTAACCTATTTAGACCAAAAGTTCTCTAAATCCCAACAGTTTTCTAAAAAACCTATGTTTCTATATCAGTGGTGCTCAACCTTTTTCATGTCAAGGAAGTCGGATGTAACCGACTGGACCCGTGAGGGTCGTTTGTACACATTTTACACTCTGAGCTACAGTAGGATGAATTGACGCTGGCGGACAGGAGATCCGTGCATGTGTATGCTCTTCCGTTTGAGCGTGTGTACTTTGTGTATGTGCGTGTTCACGTGCACGTTTGTATACAAGCCTAAGGGTATATCGTCCAGGCCGTAACCCGAGTCGTCTGGTGTTTACACTTCCCCATTAATCCGCATCATCAACCAGGGACAATGAACAGGAAAGTGTGTGTTTTTTTTCCTTTTCGAACCATCCATAGGTATATGACCGTGAGGAGAAAGAAATGTGAAGATAAAGAACCTGGAAGTCAGTGGTGTAAAGTAACAAAATACAGCTGTGTGTACTTTGTTACAGTACTAGTTTTTGGGAGGACCTCTACTTTTGTGAGCCCCTCCTATGTCCAGCTTTGAGAGTGCGTGTAAACACAAACATTGATTTCGTCGACAAAAAATATGATCAAAATTGTCCGTCGACTACCGACTACCGACAAAAACTAAATAAAAACTAAGCTACAATGACTAAAACTAAGACTAATTATTACCAATTTCACCAACGGCTTCAGTTCAGGTGGATCACCACCCACCAGGCAAACCAGGCATACTGAATGAACTGGTGGACGTGTCTACATAAAAAAAAAGACAATTTATCAAATACTGTACACCTTTTTTTTTTATCCTTCCTTATATGATAATAATACCTGTCTTAGGGTTGAAACAAATCACGGCACCCCATCTTAAATCAATACGGTCACCTCCACTACATTCCGTTTTATTTAAGGAACCTCAGGTTCACTTTGCAGACAGCCTTTTTTTGTGTCAATTATCTAATGTAATCCTGGGCGCTACATTTCCTCTGCCAACCTGGGGGGACACCGGACTGACCTCATGCTTCCTTCTAAGCATGAGGAGTCCAAGCTGCTTCTTTTCACCTGACGGGGAGTTTCCTCGGCCGGACATAGCGCGTGGAAGGAACACGTTTTTCCGACCAGTGCAGACAGCCTTGTGTTGACTCAAGGGGCAGTCGATGCGGCGTGCCCAGGTAGAACTAGTGAAGTGAATGGTATTTTAAGAGACGATTAGAACGTGGACATTACAGCATGCCATGGTCATTAACGGCTTAGCGGGCGATAGGTCTGACCTCACTTTCAGTCACAGGTTTGAGCCCCGACAACAAGGCACAAATTACTGAAGACAGCGTAATGGCCCACACACTTGGGAATTTTTTGTCTGTGGTTTTATGGTGTGTCTCTCTCTCTCTCTCTCTCTCTCTCTCTCTCTCTCTCTCTACGTACGCGCCTGTGTGTCTGCGCGTTTCCTCCTGCCCTTGGTGGGTGCCTCCATTCCTGCATGGCCATGTTGATCTTGGACAGGCCCCGGACATTATTTCAGGCCTGGGGTTTCTTTCTGTGTGTCGGAATGTGGTGCCAGTACATTTCAGACACCAGCTTGCATGATCGTTGCTGGCTTCCCGAGGCCAGGCAACAACCAAGTTGTTGGGCCAGGAACTGGGGCTAAAGATGGCCCCTGCCAGACCGGTGGTGGTGGTGGCGGCTGAGGACTGTTGTCTTCCAAAAATACACACGGCGGTCAGTCAGTCAACGGGTCATCAGCAGCAGCAGCCTGCTGGCACCCTGCTACGGTTTGCGGTCTCAGACCCAACTGTCAGGGGGCCAGCCTGTGGCCTTGTCCCCGTGGCCTATATCCGAGGCGGGCAACTTTGACGACGGAGAGAGGCCACTATAGTATCCACACTCACTCCAGAAGGGAATATTACTGTGGTAGAAAAAAAATAGGCGATCTACAAGCTCAAAACGTGTCGCACTGCGACGCGTTTTTTTTTAATTGCAATGCAATTTTTGAATTGGAATCCTGAAAAGTAACATTTGTATTTAATTTCAAATGCATTTAGTTAAACTGTTAACTTTTTGAATTTAAATGCAAATTCATTGGACATAAAAAAAAGACAATAACATTTCAATACTAGTTATTAAGCTACTATAATAGAAGTAATTAAATGTTTGCAAGCCACAATAATAAATCACTATTCCGATATTAACCTGCAGGCCGCATTAAATGAAGGTGAGGGCCGTATGTGGCCCCTGGGCTGCCAGTTGCCCATGTATGGCCTAAATCAAGCCATGGTCCTCCCTTTTGGCAGATAGTAACAAAAAACATTGGACAAAAGCAACTTAAAATATCAGTCAGTATAGAGAAGATGGTGGAAAACCCTTCCATGCCAGACAAACGTTTACTTAAAGGACCTATAACATAAAATTCAACTTTTTAAATTTCTTTTGTGTTTTTGGGGCTCCCATGTGTGTTTTCTATCCCCACAAATAACCAATTTTGAACAATCAGGCCTTCATGTCATATGGGTGTTTTAATGGAAATTGCTCTCAGGAACAGCTCGACTGATTTTGGCCTCATCGTGATGTCATCAATGTCACCCTACTTTGTATAATTCCTCCTTTTCTTCAGTCTTCAGTTGCAAATTTGCATTTCCACTTTGTTTACAATGTCCACCATTGTTGATTTTCCAAGCTGGCATGGAATGGAAACAAGCCTGGTTTTATCTAGCATCAGTATTATAATGACTCAAATATTAAATAATCTGCATATCAGCACCCCCACCACCTCAGAACATTGTGGTACTGCAGCTAAAACTGCTTTCAAAGTCCAGAAAGAAATGCCAAGGCCTGGTTATATCAGAGTGGTGATTGAGGCTCAAACCATTAGAAATAACTTTGAGGGACATAGACAATATGATTATTAAATATTAAAAGCAGTTTTAAAATGCATGTTATTTGCGCTTTAACAACTTAAACCTTGTAGTCCGGCAGCCAACAGCTTTATTTTGTTTAAAATTGGAAATGTGGTATATAGTGAAATGGCCTACCTAAAAAGCTCAAAATGTGTCCATGTCGACGTTCGAAAATGAAAATTTTGACAAATTTAGCCCCATAATAATTGGGATTCCAAGGTTAATGTGGTTAATTTAAATGCAAATGTGTTGTGTGTTAATATATGTAATCTTCTATATAAATAAGATTTGATTTGAACACAGCCTGCAACTGTAGCCCATACTGTACATCCCCCAACCGCTCCACAGGCTGACATTGCATTAAGGCCGGGGCTGTGAAGGGACCCACCCTGGTTGAGAGGGGGGGGGGGGGGGTTGTCAGGTGTCCATTTTAGGCTGTCAGGGGTGTGTAGGATACAGCGTTGTCCTAATGAGGTGTGGGAACAGTGTTAATCTAAAGTTTACACAAGCCTGTCCTAAAGCTGGACCCCATTGATTGCGTTGCCTGTTGCCTCACACTTACAGGAGGCCTCTCTTTGTGACCCCCACCACGTTACATGTACATGGTATGCACGCCCACACGCATTCTGCACAGCCACATTATGGGCTGCCTCTCACACGCACACACACGCGGACACACTCACACCCTCGCTTGTAATCTGTTTGGCTGACAGAGAAGTAGGGGCATTGCCCTCTCTGCGGGATAAACTCTTGTAAAAAGGGGGGGGGGGGAGAAAAGAGCATGACACGCGAGTCACCCCATGAACCTTAAGTGCCTCAAGCAGGCGCCAGACCAGACACGACCAACTTTAAACATCCCTGTATGCTGACTGACTCCAACGAACGCACGCATGCGTGCACACACTACACACACATGCTGTTGCTGCTAGTCTCTCCATCACACACACAAACATGTTAACACCGGTTACCATAGGGAGCAGTAGGTGACCAGCCCCAGAGAAATGTGCGACATGAGCAGACGATAACATGTCTTGTTATCATCTTTGAACCCAAAGTGTTAATCGCCTATGTGCTACTAAGCGTCACAGCCGTATACTAGCAACCGATCCATTGATTTGTTGAGCGACGGCTCGAATTGAGCTCCAATGTTTTATTAAGCTCCAAATGTCGTACTTCATCCCATTATGAGCCATAGAGTCACTAATGACCGCGTGCACGTGAACGGAGAATTCCGGATTTAGGCTGTTTCTAACATGGATGCTAGCGGTGGCTAGCGACATTAACCCTCATTTATCATAACTTGTTTTATCGTCTAAGGCTACCTGGGCATTATTAAGTAAAACTTGTTAAAGCCCAGCTGCACGGGGTTTCCCTGTCATGAATCCACGGGTCCGCCTGCAGTCCCTCCTGTTACCACTAGGTGCCGAGCGCCTCAATGTTGGAGAGCCTCACTGGGGCCTTGGTGTGGCCCTGCTACAATGCAAGAAGTTGGGTAGGGGAACAGAAGGGGGTTGTGAAAAGACCTGGGATGTTTACAAGTCCCCTGTCTGACAGCACCCACACAATACCTCCAGCCTCCCTGTCCGTCTCCGCAGTACACTCCACACAGGTGTACTTTTATACCTGTCTGGCTCACTTTTCATCCTGACTCTCTAAGCTCCCCTCTGGCACTTCTCCCTAGACTCCCCTCCCGGTGTGTCTTCCACTCAAGCCGAAGGTGAGAGAGGGGGCATCACAGCACTCCTATCTCTCGAATCCTCCACTGTCAGAGCACAGGGAGACACCAGGCCCTTTTTGTCTCCACCATGGGGAGAGTAAGTTTTGCACTCCGTCCGTCCGTCTGTGTACAGCTAATTTCCGGCACTGTTAACTCGGTCGATGCCAAACTGCCCTAGTGGTGGCCCGTCTATAGGGGGCCAGCATTTCTTTACATTACTTAGATTTTATCCATACATCACGCAAATCGGTATACACTACCTATCACAAATACTCCTATCCTCCTGGTGGAGACCTGTGCCCTGAGGGGCTCTTTTTCTAGTTTTCTTTTCTTTATTTCTGACTGGTATGGGTCTGTAGTAGGACTTTGTGCCTAACAAGTAGTACTTTTCATTCTTTCTTTCCACGATGACCTGCTCTTTTGGGGGGGGGGGGGGGGGGGGGGGGGGCATTGCAACATGGGGTCACAGGAAATGGTCTTATCTGAAGGTGAACCATGTGCCCTGCATGCCATTGACCAGTGTGGACGTCTTAAGACATCCTCAGATGGGACGGGAAGAGGCTGAGAAACATGACGAGGGGTGTCGAGGCCCCCTCGCTTCAGGGGCTGACCCTCTCACACCCCAACACTCCTCTTTCCTCCCGACCCTTGAACCCTGACCCCGGAGGTCTTCAAACCCCGGAGTGCTGCCGCTGTCACTGGACATCCGGTGTCCTCGCGGACCAGCATCGGGTCTGGAGACTATCCGAAATGGTGGAAGGGGGAGAGATGGATGGATGGAAGGAAGGAGGAAGCCCAAAGGGAAAGTTGTAAACGAGTGTTTATGCCATGAACGGATGTTTGGATTGTCTTGAGTGAGAGATATAAAGAGAGAGAGAGAGCAGCAGCAACCGGACTCCTCTCTGTGCTCTGGGCTGTGTTACTGTAGAGGTTAATTGACTGTTTGACAGCTGTACCACTGTCCACTAGTGTTTAGGAAGTGTTCATTCCTTAATATGCCTTCACACAAGTCCCCCCTTCCCCATCTCCTCCATTTTGCAAAGAGAAGCAGTGTTGCAGTTGTTCAACTGTGGAACACAGTCACATTCCTGGATGGGCTCAGAGACGACACATATGCGATTAGCCTGAGTTATTGAGGAAGCATAATAAGGAATATAAATACAATTTCACTGCCAAGTTGTTAGGACACTAATACTCAAGTGGCAAAATGATGATCATGTGAAAGTTACATAACGTGTTTATAGCTGTTGAAGTACGTCCCCCCCCCCCCCCCCCCCCCATATGACGATTTTTAACATATTGCTTTTCATCCTCATTTGAAAATCTGCACTTGTGTAATGGGAGCCTCAGATCATTATGATTCAGCATTATATCTTTAGAATGGCATGCAAGCCAAGCTTGGGGCATTGGTGAACTGTGAAATTAAGCTATTAAATAAAACATGAACACATAGTGTGGATAGAAAAGTCTTCGATGAAATATGAAGATATCTCTGGAGAGAGGAGGAGGAAAAAGGCTTGGGGCTTTATTCCAAGAATCTCTTTCTTTGTGTGGACTCAGTGGAAATATTACTGTTCACACAGAACTGAAAAGTAGAGGCTGAAAAAGGGAAATGGCACGATTTGTGGTCCTTTTGTGGGTTTGTGCACGCAATCAGGGCTTCATTCTGTGCCTTGTTGTTCAAGGATTTCCTTTGTGCAAGTCAAAAGCCAGAAACAGTGATGCAGTACTACTGTACATGCTTGGATTACTTTATTTTAACTCATTCCCTGCCCTCACATTTTAGTCTAGGTTTTATTTGCTGACAGAATTGTCAATATATTTAGTCATAAGTACTCTCCAGAGTACAGTTAGCTGCTGAGCGTGCATGCTTGGACCTATAGAGAACGAGCATAGTGACGATTGTGCCATTGTGTCGTTTGCAAACGTCAAGCTGTAGAGTGTAGTCCTGTGCTTCAGGTCGAGCGAACAACTAAACTCGGACTGTGTACACTATCTTTCATTTCTCTTCTATCTCTGTCAAGCAAGCAACCGCTTATGAGACTATACACGATCCTCTCTACTCTACTATCTTTGACGTCTTTGATCTGTGCATCTTTCTAGTAGCTAGTTTGTTGTTAGCTGTTAGCTGAGAGTGCTGTGTGTCGGGAGATATCAAATGCACGCCAATATGGCTTGGGTGTCCAGCTGACGAAATAACTTAACAACCATCCCCATACACACATAGGCTAGGCTCTCTACCTGTGCTCAAATGAGCATGACGGCACACAATCAAAGTATAAATGCAATGATCAGATGGCTAACTGTACTGTACTTTTACTGTAGTCTTAACACAAGAGGAAAAAGAGAAAAACGCCTGCAAAGACGCAGCCTAAAACAGGAGCCAGTGTGGTTGAGTGAAAACAAACGGTGCGGGAGGGGCCCTAGCAACCGTGCATAGCAACCAGAGCGATTCAATGAATGACACACAGCGAGGTGATGTTACAGCGATATTAAACGCCTTATGACGATCCTGTAAACGGCGCATGGCGCAAAATGTAAGGAATTATTTAAAACGGTTAAAAATAAAGGGACCCAGAATAAATGTCTCCGCGACCCACAAACGGGTCCCGACCCAGTGTTTCGGAAACCAAGGCTGTATGTGATGCAACTAGCCTGGGACGGCAGTGGCTCAGGGTGACCGGATGGGAACCGCAAGGTTGCCACTTTGAACCCGGGCTTCCCCCAGAGTTGGTGTCGAAGTGTCCTTGAGCAAGACACTGAACCCCTAATTGTTCCCGATGTGCAGGTATGGTGCCTTGCATGGTTTCCCCTGCCATCGGTGTGTGAATGTAATGCACGAATCTCTGTAAAGCGCCTTGGATAAAGGCGCTATATAAATGCACCATTTATAATACGAAGATGTAACTGAAACATCGAAACGTTGCACCCTGATAATAAAATACCATTTATAATACCTTTGAGTCTGTCTGTCTGTCTGTCTGTCTGTCTCTCTGTCTGTCTCTTTGCAGGCGATGCCCGCGTGCTGACGGATGTGGGCAGGGCTCTGGTGCTCTACCGGCGGACCGTCATGCCGTACACCGCGTACAGTCGCAAGCGCAAGGGCTCTGGCGACGAGGAGGAGGTGCAGCAGTATGCAGGCCTGCTGGGCCAGGTCTGTGCCGAGAGGATCCTGCTCTACCGTGCCTAAAACCCCCCACCTAAATCCCCCCCCCCCCCCCTTAACGTAACCACTTGAACCCTAGCGTCAGCAGTGGTTTTCAACCAGTGGTCCGGGGACCACCAGTGGTCCTTGAGGATGTTTTCCTGGTGGTCCCCAGCTAAATGATGGGAGAGTTTGGACCCTTTATAGATCTTTTTAGTTATTATTGTTAAACATGTGCATTACTTAACGCATTTTGTGCCCATGGATTTTTTTTTCAGAATAGAGACGCCAAGAAAAAAAGAAAATAAAAAAGACAAAAAAATCCCAAAGACGTCCCCACATTATGGAGACGTCCTGGGTGCAACGTGTTAATTTACAAGATGTCTACACAATTAGAGAATGTAGAATGATTATTTTGATCAACGTTTGCCTGTCATCCCTCCTAATGGTACCAACATCAATGCAGCATGGAATTGTGGACCAAATGTTATTCAACAAGTCCAAAAGGTTTTGGGTCTGAGAGGCTAAGTCTCATCAAATGTGGTGGTCCGTGGCTCAAATTCCGAATAAATAATGGACCCTGGTATGAAAATGGTTGAAAACCACTGCTATAGACGGTATGCACGCTGTGACATCATCATCATACCCGGACGTTATGCGGGAACGCCTGCCGAGTGGCAAAATAAAACTCCTTTCTGGCCTTCGACAGCCCCATAGTCCATACATACATCCAAACAGAAAAGTCCTATCTTATTGCATTGAACTTTGCCACTCACTTTATGCATGCGCAATATCCTCTATTCTGGGGACGAATATTCACCCCCCCCCCAAAAGAAAATAGCAGATCTAAGGTCACAATGCGTTGCATTGTGTGATGCTTTATGAGCTTGTAGATCTACTATTTTTCAGCAAAGTATAGTACTGTAAGTAGTAAGTGGAGAGTGAAAACAGGAGGGGGGCCTTTAGTATAGGGCCCTGGAGGAATCCTAAACATAGGATTTAAGTGGTTGAAAATATGTTACTGCAGTCCGTTTTTCTTTTTTTGGCCTGCCTGTCTGTCTGTCTGACTGTCTGTACATCCATGTCTTTCCTCTCTTTTTGCAAAGTGCTTTTTCGCCACGTCCCTCTGTATAATCTCACCATGCTTCTTCGCTGCACACAGGCTGGAACGCGGCCGTATCCACTCGGTATGTTAATGAACCCGTTTCGCCCGCTGGCCTTCCCATGATCACTTGCATCTCAGTCTCGTGTACCCTTTATAACCAGCGGTTCCCAAACTGTTTAGACCAAGACCCAAAAGAAAAATTAGACGTTTGCCGATCTACAAACTTTGTTTTCTTATTTATGGAATTTCATAGATGTTTCTTTTCTTTCTTCATGAAATTACTGTAAAAGAAAGTCATTGCATTCAGTTTCTAAATCATGAAAATATTTGCTTTTTTGGAAATGTTTTCTTTTTTTTTGGTAAATGTAGGAAACAAAAAATAAAGGGACCCATAAAAATGTGTCCGTGACCCACAAATGGGTCCTGACCCACTGTTTGGGAACCACTCTTATAACCAGATAAAAAAGATAAACATTCCCAAAAAAGCATTAAAAAAAAAAAGTAATATCATGAATAAATAAAAGAGAAATCTAAGAAATTCCATAAATTAGAAAACAAATGTTTAAGAAAAGTAGCCAGTCTACAAGCTTGTAGATCTGCTATTTTCACTAGTTTGGGTCCCGGGGCAAACATCTAATTTCTCTTTTGGGTCGCGGGCTAAAATGTTTGGGAAGCACTGCTCTAGGGGGTCCCGGGCTATATGATTGATAGTTAATCATCACCGTTATTACGTAACAGTTATACAAGTATAATACAACTAGAGAATGTACAAGAATTGCTATTTTGAAGAGAGTATACCTACAGTAGCCTATACGTGAACAGTAAAAGGTTTTCTGGACCAATTGCAGACCGTTATTGGACCAAATCATATCTAACAAATACTAATGTTACATTAGATGTGTATCAAATGGCGGTCCGTGGCCTAATGGTCCTTGAAATTAAAAAAAAGGTTGAAAGAAAAAAGAGAAGTTCACTGTTTATAATCCAACAAGCCTCAGTAACACTGTTTAGCTGCCAGGTATGCCTTTTGATGACTTGAATAAACGTAACCAACCACATTGGGTACTGTATATATAGGGAAGCATTCCTGTTGGTGTCGCTTTCATTTCACACTCAATCGTTTCCTTTCAGTCCTGTATGGTGACCCCGTACGTACAGTACCCCCAAACAAATATATTTCACATTGTATGATTCAAATTAGGAAACCATGTTAGATATGTGAATGTTATGTTCTTGCTTCATGGGCAGTGTTGATTTTGACATCCAATTTGATTTTAGTTTCAGTCATAGTCACATTTTAGTCACCTGGATGTGTTAGTGTAAAATGTATTTTGGCGCGCCTTGATGTCGTCGTAATGGCTGATTTTACACTTGCTGAAAATAGCTCCGTGAGCTTGTAGATCTGCCATTTTCAACATGCAACCAAGTGTAAATGTCTTCTACTGGATCTCTTGTCCACTAGTCCCTAACATTTTTGATTGATTGATTGATATGTTTATTGACAATGTTTACATGTACAGTTATACATCATCAAACGGATAAATACAAGAAAGCCAACGGCTTATTTCCATTGCAGTCCCTTAGTTAAAAATGAAGTGTTTTAGTCTAGTTTTTATTTGTTGACAAAATTGTCAACATATTTAGTCTTAGTCATCATAGCTTAGTTTTCATTTAGTTTCCATTTTTCGCCATAGTATTAGTCGATGAAATCAACACTGTTTATGGGAATCGAGGGCAGAAAACATACACAGAATCTCTGGCAGACGATGGGTTGGTCCTGATGGGTTGGTCCGTGTGTACTAAAATGTGGGATCGGTTTCAACTCCGTGACTGTATGTTCCTCATTGAATGTCTACCGATCTCACGTACAGCAACGAAATATTTAAAGCTGTAATCCGTACGTTTCACCACGTTCTACCGAGGATTGTGCCACCCAAGCAAAACTTTTTCAATAATGTCATTAAGAAATGACAGAAAAATATAGCAAATTACATGAATTGGAACAAATATTCAAGCAGTAGTGAAAATAGCCGATCTTCGCGCCACGCTGTGAGCTTGTAGATCGGCTATTTTCACTACTTTGGGTCCCGGGCAAACTGTTTTGTGTTTGGGGGTGAAAAGTTTGGGAACCACTGTCCTACTTTATCGGTGGAAGAAGGGAGGCCATCCCCAACCACTGCAGATGTACTAGTTACAGTCTCCAAAAACACTTCCCCCAAACACCCATTTGTGTGTCGCGGACAAAAAAAAAATCTCCCTAAATGTTTTGGTTTCCTACATTTAGTTTTCAATTATTTCAAAACATTTTCCAAAAATATTCCCCCCAAAAGCTACATTTGTTCATGAAAAAAATCAAAGGCAAAATCTAAGAAATTCCATGAATTGGAAAATAAATGTTTAAGCAGTAGTGAGCTACAAGCTCACAACGTTCATTTCTCAATAATGGCCACCTCGCTCTTCATTATCCTACATACTTAAATTGACACAAAATATATCGAAGCTATTTCATCAAAAGGATTGAATTGCTTGGCGGTAGAGAAAATAGTCAATGGTCTGTCTAGCGTCTCTAGCCTATAGACTGAGCTACAGCTCATAAACACACGGGTAGGAACTGCTGATCAAACTGTCAAAATACTGTTACAGAATGCAGCATTCAGCCAAGGCATGTAATAAATTGGATTAACACGCTACCATTCGGATGGATTAAAATTTTAAATACATATATATTTGTTAAAATTACTTCCAGATTGCAGCTTTTATATGAAATGAGAACATTTATTTTGGTTGTGGAATACATATTTGTTGGTCAGTTCTTTTTTTCTTTGTTTGTTTTCTATTTTGAAACATACGTGTGAATTTTCGGTATGGACTAGAATGGGGGGGCTTATGGTTTTGGCAGCTGATCATCACATCCCGAAACATCCAAGCTCTCCCACTAAACCACAATCACAAACATCTTATTCAATAGAATCCTGTGAAGCCAACTTTGAAACTATTTGTATGTTATATTTATAGCTTTATTTGCATTTATTTTAATATTGACACTTATTATTGGTTTAACCTTAAATAAAGGAATATTGTTTCTTCACTTGGTTTGTTTGTCTGTCTTTGGTGTGGAAATTACGTGAGGGCGACCACACTGATTATATGTCTTCTAAAATCAGTGTTTCTATGTCAGTGGTTCTCAAACTATTTCATGTGCCACATAAAAAAAAAGGCAGATCTACAAGATTTTCAACACCTAAACTTTAAAATAACAGTTAAAGTGGTTAAAAGCTATAAAGTTATACAGGTGCGTCCTCACATCTAAATGGGTTAAAGAAACTCTCTGAGAAATCTTCGCCACGGGGGCAGCAATACATTTGTAACCTTGCACAAATGGAACGTCAATTTGCACGGATACAAGAAGTTAATACGCACACAGATTCAGTTTTTTTGTGATGTGGTCATCAGGCTTGTTTCAGTTGGGTCCGGCGACAGGTGTCGGATATTATATAAGCTGGCAGAACATGAATGCAAATGGCCTCTGGGCCCTCCAGTGGAGTGTCAACAGCAGCCAGTAACTCTCAGCCAGGGCTGAGGCTGGGTCTGAGCCCAAGGCAGACCCACGTCAGCGAGGCCAACACCCAGGACTATAGACGAGGAGGGCCTGGGCCTGGTCTGGCAGCCTGTCTGAAAACATCATCGACATGAACGTCCCACATACATACATAGAGGGCATGATGTGCAGAGTTATTCCTGCCAGCTCGCAATTGGACACACACACACACACACACATTCAAACTCTGACCGTATAGACTGGGCCGTATCTGACCAGTGGCGCAGAACTCTTCTAGTTCACAGTGCGTCAGGACCCATTTGTGGGTCGCGGACACTTTAGTTTTTAATTATTATTTCAAAGGATTTTCAAAAAACACTCCCAAAAAAGGTTTTCACGAATTAAACCAAAATCCAATGATTTTTTAAAGTAACTTCATGAAGAAATAAACGGAAAATCAAAGAAATTTCATAAATTAGAAGAAAATATGTAGTGAAAAGACCAAATTTGCAACACGTTGTGAACTTGTAGATCTGCTATTTTCACTAGTTTGGGTCCCGGGGAGAATGTCTAATTTCTGTTTTGGGTCACGTGGCTGAAAAGTTTGGGAACCACTGCTCTGCGTTGGCTGGGTGGGCTTCCTGCCTCATCTAGGACTCCTGCCAGCTTGCTGTTGGACTCACACACACACATGAGTCAAACTCTGACCGTATAGACTGGGCCGTATCAGACTAGTTGTTGTAGTCTGACTTTCCACAGCCTGTTTCTGTTTCTGCCAGACAGCCAGTCTGTCTGTCTGTCTGTCTGTCCTGTCTGTGTGTCTGTCCTGTATGTGTGTCTGTCTGTCTGCAACTGGTGCTCAGAAAGAAAGAGAAAAAATAAAACGGGCAAGAACGTTGCCATTGCCTCCAGTTTTAAACCCAACCTGTGTTTATGAGCTGCCTGTGTCCTTGAGAATTAAGGGCAGATTGACAGGCTAATTCTGCAGGAAAGGAACACTGACGCTGGCTAGAGGCCATGTTGGATTCACTGTTTTCTCTCCCACATTAGGCACGCTTCCCCTGGGCCTGGTGCGTACACACACACACATTCCTGGCCCTGTCATGAGCAGTTAGTCTTGGTGGACACCACACGCAGGGACTAATGCCAGTACCGTGGTGGACCTCTTTCTGTCAAAACAATTGGCCCCGTCCAGCCGGCTATTTTCTGTAAAGTCCCTCGTACTGTATGGGACAGCGCCGTTCGATCCCTGCCCCACAAATCACTGCTCATACTTCTTATTATATTAACCACCAGAGGTCTGTGCTGACCATGAACCACTGCTGACACCACGTTCAGCCAAGGGTCAGCGTTCAGCAGGGGCGTGCACAGATAGACACTTAGTGGTGCTCCAGCACATTGCTGCCCTCTGGACAGCAATGTGCCCTTTTGAAAGTTTGTTTGTTCATTTAATTAATTATCGTTTTGTACAGTGTACAGTCAGCATATGTGGCCCATGGTGGCATTGATCAATTCTGGATTAAAAGCTTCTAATATATTATTTACGCCCCAAAACCTATAAATCCCATGCACACACTACTTAGTCAGCCGGTGGTTCCACATGCTGCACAAGGTGCCCTTTTTTTTCAGAGGACACCGACAATGAGGGCCAGAGAAGTTGCACAATCACTACAGCTGTATTTTTGGAAAGGCAAGTTCAATTCACTCTGCTTTGGACAGCTTTTACCCGACTCTGCCTGAACATTTTGGTTTTTGGGATCCAGCTATAATTCATGTCAGAATGTATTTTTTCTGCCCTTTTAAAGAACCAAGGGGAAAATGGAATGAGGAGTTGCATGGTGTTTCCCATTCTCAATTATGATGTGAGAGCAAAATGGCTGAGACATTGATGTTTGACTGTGCTTACTAGGGAATCCTTCTTTTCTGAACTCCAAACCAGAAGAGCTGAAGAAGAAATAAATAGTTACGTGACTCATCTGTCCTTAAGTATGGCCTATTTTCCTGGTGAATAAAGGGCAAAGTCTTTGGGAAAGCCGTGGTAATGTAATTTTTTTGTACAACTTTAGCCCCATATAATTCATTGTATGATCTACAAGCTCACAATGCTTCACGTTGTGATGGCAATGCAAGCTTGAAGATTGGCTATTTTATTTTAATTGCCAGTGTTAGTGTGGTTATTAGCAATCTTCCAGTTTATGAATGTCCTCTCTCTCTCTCTCTCTCTCTCTCTCTCTCTCTCTGTCATGGTGTGGTCACGGAGGTAGGACTCAAATGCAGAACGACCAGGCCAGGCAGAGAAGTGAATGTTCAAGAGGTTTATTTCTCAAAAACCCACATGGAAAAATCACAAGGAACAATATACATGGAACAACTGACCACAACATATACGACGACGAACTGACAAGGAGCTGAAAACACTGTGGCATATATATATAGACAAGACTAACTACACACAGGTGAACTGAAACACACAATCAACACTGGGATAGCTAGGCTAACAGACAACAGAACACAGGTGGCTAGGGTTACACTAATACAGGGAGGTAAGGCAAGGCAGGAGACAGCAAACAAAGTAATAAGTCCCAAAACACAGACAAAGTCCAAGGGCAGAGGAGCGAACCGTGACACTCTCTCTCGATACATGGTATCTGCCTCTTTCTGTTCTAAATGGAGCACATCTTTCTATGGTAAATATTCAAGCTTTCTTTAAACCCAGGGACATAACCTAAACATTGCTTGAACCGTGTGTGTGTGTGTGTGTGTGTGTGTGTGTGTGTGTGTGTGTGTCACACAGAAAGAGAGCACAGAAATGTTTGTGACAGTGTGTGCCTGCACCATGTTTACACTCACTGCATTCGTGCGTGGACTTGGTTTGACTGTTTGGATTGGCACCCTGTAAGGACAGTGTGAATTTACAAGTTTGTTTTTGATTCTCTCTCTTGATTCTTTTCTTTCTCTCTCACTCTGTCCATTTCCACTGTGTGTGTGTGTGTGTGTGTGTGTGTGTTATATTGCTCCATTGTAACGTGTATCGGGTGGTGCATTGTGTGTGTGTACTGGCACCAATGCCAGGGCCCCCAGGACCAGCGGAAGCTCCCAGGCCAGAGGAAGTGTGGGGCTCCTTTGTGAGCAAAGGCCCCCCCGGATTAAGCGTATCGCGCCCCAAATGTGGGCCCTTTCTCCTGGGGATTATCAGAGGGACAGGGGGGGTGCGCCGTCGTACTGGGGCCCTGTCATACAGATTCAGCACACCGTCACCGGACCGCTCCCTTGGCATGGCGTACAGGACGAGGGGGGAGGTGTACTTTGTTCCGCCAGGAGACAATTGCTAAAGTGATTAGCCCTGAGTTATTACGGAAGCATAGAGAATGTGTTTTGACATGCATGCGGGTTTCTGGCTGGCCCAACGTGGCTGTTGCACGCAGTGGAATGCGATCGCGATCATCAGGTGGGTATATGCATGTGTACAGTATTTTTCAAGCCCTGGGCAGAAGGGTTCGGGGCTAACTGCTATAGTGCAGTGGTTTTCAAAGCTTTTCACGTCAAGGTCCATTATTTATTCTGCATTTGAGCCACGTACCACCATTCACAATTATTTTACATTCTCTAATTGTGTAGACTTCTTGTCAATTAAGTAATACAGGTGTTTAACAAAAATGTAACTCTGACGAGTCCATTTGGTTTCATTTTTTGCTCTCAAGAGTTAAAGATATAATAAGGCTCAATTTGGTTACCAACTCTCCATCATTTATCTGGGGACCACCTGGAGACCCACTCAAGGCCCACTGGTGGTCCCCAGACCACTGGATACTTGGGGGAAAGTGTTCGGGGGAAAAAATAAGATTCAATTGAGCAAACACATTTTCTGTTCCTCTGCTTTCCTGACATTTTCAGTAGACTCACTGATGTCACTTTAACGACTTAAACCATATATACGGGGTCCCCCGGGTCTCTATACTAGGCCCCCCTCCTTTTCCCCCCTCGTACACCAAGTGTCTTCGCGGGAAAACAGCACAATGTACAAGCTCGCAATGTGTCGTCGACGCATGGGGAACTTGCAGATCAACTATTTATTTGTGGGGCCAAAATGTTCACATCCAGAATATTAGGGAGGCTTGGGTTCATGTGGATAAATGGATCCTACTACTACCACCACTAAGCGCTTTGAACACGAGGGGCGACCGATGGAAAAAACAACCCGAGGGCCACCACCGCCGCTGCCGCGTCTTTTAATGGAGAGATCCGCCTGGCTTTGGGTGGGAGTGCCACTCCGTTGTCATGGCGATGCAGACAATGACGGCTTGGCAGTAAATGGTGTCCTCACTTGCCACCCCCATCCCCCCCCCCCCACACACACACACACACACACACCCCCTCCCCCTGCGTGTCGGAGGCTCTTTCTTGCACCTCCCCTCATCCAGCTCTTTTCTCTCCTCTCCCCACCTCCTCCTACTATATAGGCCTTTACCGCATTATCTGTTTACCCTTCCCTTCCCTCCCTCCCTCCCTCCTGCTCTCCTTTCACTTTCTTTTCTCTGTCCCTCTGTCCTTTAGTACCCCCCCTCCCTCTCTCTCTCTCTCTCTCTCTCCCTCTCCCTTTCTCTCTTTTAGAGGGGTAGCTGCAGTACATGGTCCCCCAATGACATTAGAATACTAATGTGTGTGTGTGTGTGTGTGTGTGTGTGTGTGTGTGTGTGTGTGTGTGTGTGTGTGTGTGTGTGTCCGAGCCCTAGGTGGGGTGTATTATTGGGGCTCATGACCCGCCTCTCAAATATGTGTGCTGTCTCCTCAAACCCCCCTCTGTCTCTCTCTCTCTCTCTCTCTCTCTCTCTCTCTCTCTCTCTCTCTCTCTCTCTCTCTCTCTACAGTACCACCTTCTGCTTTCCAGCACCGACCTCACTTAAAGGACCACTTCACCACTTTTCAACCTACCTTCATATAATCGGTCCTCACCAATGTTCATGATAAAATGCCACAATTATAAAATGTTCTACTCATTCTGTGTCTCATGGGAGATGCATTGGAAATTACTTGAAATCCTGAAAAGTTACTTTTCAGGATTCTAATAAAGAAAATAGCAGACCATTTTATAGCCATTTTTCCCGACAGACCCAGGTGGAGGTGCAGCCGTCGCGGTTCCACCCTTCCTGTCTCTCTCTCACTCCCCTGGACAGCGTAGGCTGCATATTCACCCAGCTCTAAATCTTGGCTGAATGCTGCTGCTGTTGAGGTTGCCTGGCATCCGCCCTACGGTGAGCCTGCTGAGTCTGAGGGGGAGCTGGCCCTCGGTTGGAGAGCAGGGAAAAAATTAAATAATGTCTGTATAATTAAGATTATAAAATCCTTTTTTTTAAATTTATGGCTCACAACCCTGGCTCCACAACAACTCCAGCGGGGGAAGTTATAACGTACGAGCCAAAACCCAGAAAAAGCTTGAGATGCTTTTTTCTTCTTCTACAGCACGCCGTTAATGGTGTTGTTCTTTGTGTTGGATTTGGTGCCGGACAGTTCGTCTTATACTCTACTATATTCATAGTATATTCATGTAAAGTGTACTTGTTTTTTTAAGGTGCTATATAAATTCAAGTTATTATTATTTATGATTTATGAACCCCTAATGGCTCCTGATGTGCAGGTTGGTGCCTTGCATGGTTTCCGCCGCCATCTGTGTATGAATGTATGTGTGAATGGATGAATGTAATGCACAATCTATGTAAGGCGCCTTGGATAAAGGCGCTATATAAATGCACCATTTACCATTCATGATGTCCACTCTCCTATATAGCTGTGAATGCTGGACCCTGAAGCCTGCTCTATCGTCCCTGGCCCCACTGTGCTACACCAGAATGCTACGTGCAGTGCTAAACATCAACCAGGATGAACACGTTACCAACATGCATCTGTATGGAGTGATACCGAGGGTGGGTGAGAGAAGATGGCCTCCAGGAGGAGGAGAATGAGGCTGGTCGGTGCCATTGACACTGGGATTAAATGGTAAACGGTGCCATTTATATAGCGCCTTTATCCAAGGCGCTTTACATATGCATTACATTCACACACACACACACACACACACACACACACACACACATTCATACACTGATTGCGGTGGAAGCCATGCAAGGTACCAACCTGCACAATTTTGCCCAAGGACCTGCTCTACCTCCTGAGCCACAGTCGCCACAGTCGGGATGTATGGAGGACTGGAGACCCCGCTGTAGGGCTCATCTGGATGTATGGAGGATGGAGAGGACTGGAGACCCCCCTGGAGGGCTCATCTGGATGTATGGAGGATGGAGAGGACTGGAGACCCCCCTGGAGGGCTCATCTGAGGACCAACTAAAAGAGGACTGCTCTATCTCTCTCTATCCATTGGTGGGTTCCAAACTTTGACCCTGCTGGCCGCCATCCCTTCTTCTACAACTGAAGTAGAAGACAGCTCAAGGTACGAACCCTTTTCCCCATCTTTGCTGCTGCTGCTTGTGTTGTAAGCAAATTAAGCTGTGTGTACACTTCAAGCTGTTGCATTTTAGGACGCAATGATTGGGTGGCAATTAATGAAACATGTTCAGTCAGTGACTGTTTGTCTCTGGGATTGGATGCTGCAGTCTGTGTTGTGTTGTGTTTCTGCTCTGGGATTGGACGCTGCAGTCTGTGTTGTGTCTGCTCTGGGATTGGGCGGATGCTGCAGTCTGTGTTGTGTCTGCTCTGGGATTGGGTGGATGCTGCAGTCTGTGTTGTGTCTGCTCTGGGATTGGGTGGATGCTGCAGTCTGTGTTGTGTCTGCTCTGGGATTGGGTGGATGCTGCAGTCTTTGTTGTGTTGTGTTTGCCACTGAACAAACTGAGTTGTTGTAACAGAGAATAGTATTATTATGTGGATCTTGGCCACTTCAATTAGCCTTTTAAGTTCAAGCTAGAGGTTTTGGGCTTTCACATGACGACAGCCATCATTTAAAAATGAAGACTGATGTTCATCTACACTACAGTTAGTAGATAGTTAGTTATTGTTACTAAGTGTGCGGCTGCTGTGTTGTGGGTGTGTTGAAGATTGTGTGTTGTGACGGCTATTGTTTAATGACTGGCTTGACGGAAAAACTTATCTCTATGTACTGGTCAATTCCTCATGGCCCGCCGTGGCCATAATTATTTCTTTCTTTCTTTTCTCTCTCTCTCTCTCTCTCTCTCTCTCTCTCTCTCTCTCTGTCTTGTATGTGTAGGACATGTTAGTGAATGATGCGTGGGTTCATACATGTCCAAGCACCCAATTATGTGTGACAATTAATCATAAACTTATATTTGTAATCGTTACAGCCCTACCATTTGGTGTAAGAGTGTGTCCTTATTATGGAGAGAAAGTGTGGGTACCTGAGGAATAAAAAATAACATACAAAAAATAGCGGCAATACAAAATGCCATCCTACAATATTTAATACAACAATTAAGTTTCTAAATACATTTTAAACCCATGTCCTACTTTCCTTTTAAAATAATGCTTTATTTTAATTATTCATGGAACTCCTATTCCATTGAGTTTGGCAGTACAGTAGTAAGGAATTGCAATACACACACAGAGTGTTGGTATCAGTTTTTCTGTCTTGATTCCAGGGTTCTCTGTCTTTTCAGTTCAGTTACTATTTGTATGAAGACCACCTCTCCAGAGATGGCCCTCCTGATCACTCCTGGTGTTCCAGATCTTATTGACCACAGTGCAAACCACAGCCCAATAAAAGTCTTGTTCCATAGCAGACATGTTTTTCATCAAAGACTCCATACAATACTGCATTATAAGTAACGTTAATGTTAAAAACCGATCTGTGGCATTTTCCCCCATACATCTCTAGACATCTGACAGTCCACTAGCAGGTTCTCTATGGTTTCATCTGGGTTACAGTTTGCATCCGGGCATTTAACAGTTTTTACAGTTTTTACTAAAACAACTCCATTTGACCACCTCCCTTACTCCCTTAATGACACCCCTCTTTTTTATGGATATACTTTTACTACCAATGTTCTTTAAACATACCTGTTTTTGTTTTTCATCAAGATTTTTTTTCTAACTATATTGCCATTATAAGCTCATTTACATGCAATTTGTTTAATTTTATAAGACATGTTCAATTTTCTCTCAGTTCATCATTTTGTTTTTCAGTGTGAAAGCAAAATAAGTGACATTACACTTTAACCCATTTTGTTATACGTTAGCTATTGAAACATAGCAGATCTACAAGCTCATAGCTTGTAGAACTTGTAGGTCTATTTTTGAAAAGTCGTAAAAATGCGGCACAAATCTTTGAATAGGTATATCTTTCAGAACGTTTTTTTTTTTATTTCAACGTCAGGCCTGAATGGGTTAAAGTTGCCTAGGCAGGCACTCTGATGACTCCGTTCATCAGAGTGATGTCACAGTCTCTCATGCCCAAATATAGAGTTCAATGTCAGTCTCGCCCCCAAATATGGACATCCATGACATCAGATTCCAGTCTGTAACCATATCAACCTGATATAAATGTTGTGCTTAATTAATGAAAAAAATAAAATAAATGAATAATAAGAAGGATTTTTTCCCCACCATTTATACTGGTGTGTATATACTGTATACATACAGTTTATTCTTTAAATAAATTAAATCAATTAGTTCGGTTATAACTGTTGCACCACTACAGTGCGGTCATGTCCCTGTCATGACATGTGCACAACTTCATACACATTGCTCTTGTCGTCTTGACTCTCGGGTTCTCTGCGCTCCTGCTGGGTTTTATTGGTTCCCCTGAAACGGGTCCACGTTAAAACAATAACAAGGGACAGAGAGAGCAGAGAGAGCAGGGCCACGGCCACCGTAAGACCCACTGCCGTTTCTGTCGTCGTTGTTGTTGTTGGTGTTGTTGTTAATCGATACACCGCCATGGTTCTGTTGTATGCTCTCTTGTTGACCTGCTCTGAGGAGTCACAGGTGTACAAGCCAGTGTCTGATTCCGAGACGTCTCGAACGAGGAGGAATCCGTCGTGGATGTAGTATTTGTTGCTGTCGGAGTGAAGTATTTGGTCCGACAGACGCCAGTGGACCTGCGCCAGGTTGGAGTCCGGCTGGCAAGGCAGCAGAATGTTGTTCCCTGGAACCAGGGCGACATCTTCAACTGGTGGCTCTTCCGGCTCTGGACGAGGACATTGCGAAATGTCTCCCTTTAGACTCTGAATGGCAGTGTCGGAGGAAGACGCCATGAGGCTGGAGACTAGGCGGCATTGGTCAGAGGAGGGGTCCCAGGCACAGTAGGGGTCTCTGGCCAGGATACAGTCCACACAGGACTCGTAGCGGCTGCAGTCACTGACTGGCATCTGAACAGCACCAAACTCTGACCCTGCGTACAGCTGGCCCTTGCTGGAAGAGAGACGCAGAGTCCTGATGGGATTGGGGTCCTTATACAGCTGAATCTCTTCGATAATGAACATCTCCCCAGCGTAGTTCACAGCCTTCTGAATGTAGCCGTTGTCAGTGCCGATGAACATGACAGGGTATCTCTCACCATCTAGTGCCAATACACTATCCACTACAATCCGAGTCAACAGAGGCCCCTTTTTCACCACCATCGGGCCCCCATTGAGTGGCTGAACAGTCTCGGCCATGATGGGCCGATCTCTGATGAACTCCACGGTTTTATCTGGTAGTTCAAAAGAGGTCTCAATCCCCTTTTTTCGAGCAACATCATTGATGCAAGCTCCCGGTCTGGGATCAGGCAACTTACCCGTGTACGTCACCCACTTGATCTCACCATTCAAGGTTTCGGGCGATTTAAACCTCCCCTCACTGAACAAGTTTCCAACGGTAGACACATTGTATGCACAAACTGCAGACATGTCTGACGAGCTCGACTGAGGTGTAAAGACAGCATAGAAGATGCTCTCGGTCCAGTTTGGGTGCTTCAGCAGGAACACATCCTGGACAATGGAAGGCAGGAGGCTGTGCTCAAGGATGGGGCAGTCCAGACGTGCCTTCTGGAACGAAGTCCATTTCTTCTGCAACGTCCGTGCACCTCCTATATCCCCCTTGCAGACGCGAGCCACTCGCGACACCATGAGTTCGCTGGAGAAGTCATATTCCTTTGCCTTCTCTGTGAAGAACATGTAGACCTTATCATCGTCACCATCGGCACTGCCAACGCTTTCGGGCACAAAGTCCATGTGGATGAAGGCGGGGTCACTGAGCCAGGAGCTTCTCCGGTCAGTTTGAATAGCCGAGGCTGAGCTGCGGAACCTTGTGAAACTGTGCTCATAGGCCAAGAAGTTGACTGCTGTTGCAGAATACAGATCAGTTCCAACCATGAGGGAAGAGTGTCTATGGAAAGGATTAAAGGGACACTTCCCCCTCCCGTCCTCAAGCTTTCCCTCCAGACTCAACTGTCCATCAGAATACATCATGTAGTCGCAGGTGGGTTTAAAAGCATTTGTTCCACAAACATACATCCTGGGATCATTCACCTTGCCATCTTCCAGTGTGTGCAACGTCCGAATGTAGTTACGGCAATCCACCTCAGCGTCTTTTCCCTTGGATGAACACTCCCTCTGTTCTGCTTCGGTAACCCTCCAATGAACTGCAGCTTTCTTATCGGCGATGTTGTCGATATTCAGGGCATAGATTGCATCTCTGGAACCAAGAAGCAGCAGACCCAAATCCTCTCTCATGAGCATGGTGGTGTAGTTCCAGATCCCCTCCTCTCTGAACGTCTTCAGCTCGTTCTGGTAGGTGACAGTCTTTCGTGGAATGCCGAAGTGAGTGTTGGACGTGCCATAGGACATGGGGAGAAGACATCCCCAGAGAATGAAGAAAACATACAGAGGAGACATGGTCTATATATAATGCAGGTGTGGGAAAAAATTAAGCACTGATGCTCCTGTCAGGAACGTTATAGGTCATGGTATATAAAGTTTGTCTTGCAATTGTCTGCTCTCATGGAGTCTCCTGTATGTATTGATAGTGTAAATGGCACTCTTGGGCTGCTGCTTTTATTTGACACTGACGTCACAGTGATGTCACAGTGATGTCACGGTCTCTCATGCCCAAATATAGAGTTCGATGTCAGTCTCGCCCCCAAATATGGACATCCATGACATCAGATTCCAGTCTGACGTCATGGTAACCATAGCAACCTGATATAAACAAACATGGACGCAGGGCAAGGCCTTTTTTAACAACTGTAGTCGTGTCGGTGTGTCCCTGTTATGCCCATATATGGAGATCTCTATTGTCTATAGTCCAGTATTTGTCTGTCTTTCTGCCTGTTCCCCTTGTATGCTCGTATAAAGAGTTCCCTGATGTATTCTCTCATTACTATATGCCCATTTGAGTACCACATCTAGAGTTGGGGCGCCCCTCACACCCATGTCGCACTGCTGATATATGCCCATATATGGAGATAGCTGTTTCTGTCAGTCCATGTCACTTTTATGCCCATATGGAGATCCCTGCTGGCATATGCCCATATATGGGTATGCCTCCTTTTGTGCCCATATGGAGCTGACTGTTTGTTTGCGCCTGATGCCATGACGACACATTGAGGCATTGTGAGCTTGTTACTTGTGTTACTTTTGTGTGACACACGATGAAGTCATATACAGATTACTAGGTTAGCACATCCGCGTAGTGTGGATGTGCTATATGAGGGCAGTGTAGCTGCAGAAGGGGGGGGAGGGAGAGGGCTAGGTAGGGAGGGAGGGAGAAAAGGGGGAGAAAGAGAAGGGGGGAGGAGAGAGGGAGAGAGAAAAGGGGGAGAAAGAGAAGGGGGAAGGAGAGAGAAAGAGAGAGCGGAGGGGAGGAGGGAGAGAGAAAAGGGGGAGAAAGAGAAGGGGAAGGAGAGAGAGAGAGGAGGGGAGGAGGGAGAGAGAAAAGGGGGAGAAAGAGAAGGGGAAGGAGAGAGAGAGAGGAGGGGAGGAGGGAGAGAGAAAAGGGGGAGAAAGAGAAGGGGAAGGAGAGAGAAAGAGAGAGAGGAGGGGAGGAGGGAAAGAGAAGGGGGAAGGAGAGAGGAGGGGAGAGGGAGAGATGTGAGTTGTGAGGGCCCTCAGAGGTGGATGTGCAAGGTTTCTAGATGTGAGGGCCGTGTAGCGGCCTGAACCTCGAACTCCCCCAAAATTCAGCACACTGTATTTCCATGCATTATGCACTAATAGGAGTCCCGTGCACACATAAATTACCTTCATTGTAAAAGCAACAAGCGTACAACTGTTCTCTACCATTAAATTCCCCTTGTCTGCGTAAGACCAACCTCACCCTCAATCCCTCCATTCCCCCCCCCCCTTAATTCACACCTCATTTCATGTCATAAATCCACTTGGCCCTCATATCTAACTAGTAAAGCATACAATCTTTCCCACTAATAGGCCATAATAACTTAATAAGCTATTTTTCCACCACTATTGTTCTTATTTTTCAATTTTAACTGTATACTTCTACAGTTAGTATGCTCTCTTTTGTTCAGCTGTCTAAAAGCTTCTCAGTACTGGAGATGATGTGCAGAATGTGTGCGTTTATGCACACTTCATGGTGCATGCAGTAATGTGCATTAAAAAAGTGCATTGAGAGGAGTCGCTAGCAAACTTTCACATTCAAATCTGGCGTGTTCATTTAAACTTTGACAGTGTACAAAAGGGTCCATTTTGTACACTCTAAATTAAAGGGGGTGCAAGTCAGTGGGTTTTCAACCAGTGGTCCTTGTGGGAGTTCCAGGTGGTCCCCAGCTAAATGAAGGAGAGTTGGTAACCAAATGGATCCTTATTAGATCTTTAACTCTTGAGAGTGTAAAATGAAACCAAACGGACCCTTACGGGTCTGTTTTGGTTCATTTTACGCTCTCAAGACAAGTTATTGTTAAACATTTGCATTTACTTAATTTACAGTCCGAAGTCTGCACAATTAGAGAATGTTGAAGAATTGTTATTTTGATAAGCGTTTGCCTGTTATTATCTCTATATGGTACCAACAACAATACAGCATGTAATTGTGGACAAAACCTTTTCCAACAACAACAAAATATTCAAAGGCTTGAGTTTGAGAGGCTAAATCTCATGGAATGGAGGTCTGTGCCTGTGGCTCAAATGCTGAATAAATAATGGGCCTTGATCTGAAAAGGGTTGAAAGCCACTGGTGTAAGTGATTGGTGCATCCCTATTTTAACACTTCATTTGAAAAAAACAAACAAAAAAAAGACAGGTACAGCCGCCTTTAACACTCATACTTTACATTGTGTGTATTTCACATCATGCAGCTATATGTTATATAGACCGACACCTCCTCTTCCTCAACCATCTCTCCCACTTAGAGCGCCTTAACAGACATTGGCAGCCATTCCCGATTAGACACGCATCTGAGAAATGTCAAAAATGTCTCATGCAACATGTCTAAGCTCAACTGGTCCACCAAGACGTTTTTACAGTAGCGATAAAGGGCCAGGCATCGGCAGCTGAGGAGGGTTCAGAGAGTGGAGGCGGGAGGCAGTGCATGCCACGGGCTGGGCTACTAACCTCGCGTCACCAGGCTTGACTGGTCTGTGTTACTAAATGGACGCGTGATCCGGTCGGGAGTGGATGATGATCGTGACTCTCGTAGCCTGAGCTTTTATTTTGGAATGTATTCTTTTTCCGGTTTGAGGGAAATAGGAAGTTCCAGATTGAGGGTTCCGGCCTGATGACTACAAAACAATGACGACAACATCTCTATAGTTTTAGTACTGGCGTAGGCAGGGAGTTCCAGAGGTTTGCCCCCTTTACTGAGAAGGCAGACTGTCCGAGTGATGTGTTACACCAGAGGTTCTCAACTGCAGGGGACCCCCGGAAAGGCTTTGGCCATGTCTCGCGACCCCCGCCCCGCCACCCCTCTCCCCACCAATACAAACTATAAATAAAATATCAGAAATGAATACTGAAAACCAGATATAATCATTAAGGAAAGTTTATGCATGCACTAACGTTGTGTACTATGTAAACTCTTTTTTTTAATAATAATTTGGGGATCCCCCAAAATAATTTGGCGACCCCCCCCCCCCCCCGAGGGGACGCGACCCACGGGTTGAGAACCCCTGTGTTACAGTTACCACTTGTGACAGTGACATAATGATATCATCCGCTCCATCCTGACCGGATCATAAACCCGAAAAGGAATGTTGCCCTGCATTTTTACAGTGCCTTTAGGACAGCATGACACTGTGGAAGAAGTACGGCTCTTAACTGATTTCTCACTTGCTTGTAAAGGTCAAGAACATATTGAGCCCCTTTTTCGCTTCAAGGGTTTATCAACAATGAGATGAGAACTTGAAGCCAGTTATAGTGCACACAGACATTTCGGCCATTTGAAAATAGCCGATCTACACGATCGCGATTGAAAACTTGAAATGGGACATAATGACTACTTTTACTTTTGGTAATTTAAGTACATTTTAATGGCATTAAAATGAATGCCAATGCTTTTACCCAAGTACATTTTGAATTCAGGACTTTTTAGTAAAACATTTGAATACTTTTTCCACCACTGCAGACCATATGGGTTTGAATCCAACTCCCGTCCTGTCTCGCATGCCTCTGCCCGTGGTTTCCTGTCTTTCTACGTCTATGCGCTGACCTGTCCATCTGTATATATCTGATATCCGATCCCCCCCCCCAGGACAAGCCACCTGCGACTCAGCTGACCGCTATATGGGTACGGCGTGGCCATTTGCAGAAATGCTTAGCAAGTCAAATCCTTTCAACTCCTGACAGGCAGTTGGGTGTAGAGAGGCCTCAGAAGGGCCTGGCTGGTTCTGCAAGCAGCAACAGGCCAGGGCGCGGTCACTGGTGGAGCTGCCATGTTTCACTTCACATGACTGTACAGTACCACAGCCAACAAACCCCCGAACACATCATATCTATATTGCTGTAAAAGTTAGTGAAATATTGATTTGTGTGTTGTAACAACGTTCCTGTGGCCCGATTGCCTACTGACTTGGACACATACAGTATTTGTACAGAACTGCAGCATAACATTTCTGCAAGATTACTTATTTTCGAAGTGGAAAGTACCTCAGTTGTACTTCCTCTCCTTAAAAAACAGGTGTTCTTTCCTAGGTCTATTCCAGGAAAACACGGTTTCCTTTTTCTATTTAATTAGCCATCTCTGTAAACGTATTGGCCAATATCATCTTAGACTCAGACTATGCCATGCATGTAAGTCAGTGTACAGATAGTGACTCATTGCTATAAGAGTCGCATAGTGTACTGTAGACGCCTGACCTGAAGGTACAAATATTGCTCTGTGTCATCCAGTGCTGCAATCAAATGATTTGATTATGTTAAATTATCATTTGTCTGGTAATTCTTTTTCACGTGGTTATTATTTAGATCTAGGGCAGGGGTGGGCAACTTTGACGATGGAGAGGGCCACTATAGTTCCACACTCACTCCAGAGGGACACATTGCATATTACTGTCGTAGCAAAAATAGCCGATCTACAAGCTCAAAATGCATAAAAAAAGACAATAACATTTTAATACTAGTAATTAGCTGAAATCATTAATACATCAGTATTCCGATATTAACCTGCGGGCCACATTAAGTGATGGTGAGGGTTGCCCATGTATGATCTAGGATTTGACACCCAGAAGTACAGAAGAGAGGAATGACGGAAAAACACCCAACAACTACTGTAACTATGAGCTGAACACATATCAGATGGTAATCATTCATATCAGAGTTGAATTGAGCATCTTGAAGGTTCCATACTTCAATCTAGAGAGGTAGCATGTTGGTGGAGTCTTTTTTTTTTAATTATTATTATTATTATTATTATTATTATTATTATTATTATTACATGTTTCAACAATAATTCCAGTTGTAGATCATTTCGTGACACATACATGTGTGAAGAAATGTATTGAAATGTATTTCCTGTCCTGGTTTGAGTATTGAACAAGACAATATTGGTTAAATTATTGTTGAATATTTAACACCGAAATACAGGGAAAAAAAGGTTTTGTTTTGTGTAGTTGAATATGGTCATTAATTTTCTGTTGACAAGGTTTCATCATAGGGGGAGCTGTGGGGAGAAAAAAATCATGTTAGCAGTTCCAGGAAGTGAGGTACCAGGAAGGAACATCTATAAAGGTACAGGAAGTGAAGCTGGTGTTGCATTTTAGCTATCAAAGAGAGTGTTTGGTGGTACGTGGTATGTCATATAGAGACTCTTTTGAGGCCAATACTAAACTATAATCAGAAATTGATATACCGCAGAGTAGTGGGGCCGGAAAACATTGAGATCTGGAAGAAGAAAAGTTTGGTCAGGGAACATTTCTGAGGGTTTAGCTCTGAATCCCTTCAGAGCTTTTGGACAAATTAAGGACAACATGCTGTGGCCTCCTGACTTGAAAATTGGGTGAGGAATATACTTATACTTTTACTTTTTTTTTTAGCATTGCATTGTCTTTTTATTTTCTAACTTTATGGAATACTCGGAAAATAGAAGATCTACAATGGTTTGATTACTTACTTTCAACTGAAGTGAATTATTATGTTAATTGTTTGGTCAAAATTAGATAAGAATATTGCAATTTAACTTCAATGGCAACAGTTTTGTGTTTTCCTTTTGGTCTGCAATAATACATTCTGGATAAAGAATTACTGACGCAGGTACAGGACCTTTATTTATTTAAGTTCTGTAATATAACTCAGAGATAACTTGTTATGGTTTGATTGTTATAATGTTACATGAATATTATATTATATTACAAATGAATGCACTGTGATCCGGTGTATGACAGACATAAATTACTCCTCAAAAGAGCATGCAAGTCCATCTCAAACCCCAGATTCAACCGGTTGTGGCCTAGCAACATCAAATACTTCTGCATGGGCAGCGTTGAATAGGATAGTATACAGCTGTAGCCTAGTTGTGGTTTCCTCGGTCGGACACCATGAACATGGGAAAGATCCATGTCTGTGTTATGAGTTTGCGGTCATTGCATGGCGCCCGTAAATTGAACCAAATAAAGGATCATGGCCAGAATTCATAATGCACTCGCAAAAAAACCCTGCAGCCCCTCAAAGCCGTCCGGAGATACGGGGAGAGATGCACTGATCCTAGCAATCCCCTAGTGGCATGCAGCCTGGCTTGCTCTCGTCCCGCCACTGTGGCTGTTGGATCAGGGCCCATCAGTGGCTCACACATGCAGGGCTGATCAGAAACACAGAACCTGACCGGCTCTGAACTACTGGGTTTGCATGGGTCTGTGCGTGAGTGCGCAGGCTTAAAGATTCTTCCAGAAGCTTATTACTGTCTGTTCCAACAACACTGCATGCCTCAATCTGACTCAGTCACTTAAGACTGTTCCTTTCATACCAGTAATACTGCCTGGAACAATTTATGTTATGTTTGGAAATGTAGGTTCAAATGGTATAATCTCTCGTGAGGCATCTGCAGTGGATAGCTATCTCGGAGAGAAAAGATGTACTGCTTCAACTATTCTCCTGAGTCCTGTCCAAGAAAAGATGACGGCGATAGCCAAAAGTCCACGGGTGATGGTGCGTTCACACGGGCAGATGAAACGATGCAAAGGCGCGTTGTGAGTTGATTTGGAGCAGCTACATGCATCGTTGGGCCTTTGCAACGTCATGTCGCTGGCTTCCATTGAAAAATTACAATGAAAGGAAGACAGCATTGTTTAATTAATCTTCCCCGTGTGTGTGAACGTGAGTGAGTTTTCCTGTCCAGGTAACCAGGTTGTCATGATGTGGGGGTCATCGTTAAGCAATGATAGCTTGTAGTGGTGGTCAGTCTCTCAGTGGGGTTTCAACCAACTCTTTCTCAGGTCAGTGTATGAGGCCACAGTGAAGAGAGAGTTATTCGCAGAGGGGGTAATTTTTTTTGCTACAAAATATCCCCTTCACTGGTTAGTGAGCAACACCAGCCACAAATCCCTGCTTTTGGCCAACAGACTTGCTGAATTTGCAGAAAGAGAAAGAAAGGGGGGAGGGAGGGGGGGGGGGTTGCAGTCGAAAAGAGGGAAGAAAATAGTGGGCTGCCATGCAAATTAAGTGCAGATTCTGTATATATGAATCTTTTTTTCATGTCACAAATGAAAAAGAAAAAGAAATGGCGAAGATGAAAAATGGAGAGAAATAAACATAGTTGGGCTGGCTGGGGCCCTTGTTTCATTTGGCGGATTGCAACCCAGCACCATTACAGCCCAGTCATTAACCTGGAATCCAGAGGAGGAGGGGGCAGTGCTCCATTTTCCTCTCCTTCTTTCTCTCTCTCTCTCACTCTTTTGCTTCCCTCTTTATCTTCTCTCTCTTTCCCAGTATCTGCTGCCTATATCCCTAACACCAGTGGTTCCCAAAGTGGGGTCTGGGGACCCCCAGCCAGGGGTCCTTGAGGTAGTTCCAGGGGGTCCCCAGCTAAATGATATAGTTAGGAACCAAATGGATCCTTATGGGTCTGTATAATTTACAAATGGAACCATTTGTATACACTCTCAGAGTTAAATTATGTTTGGGGTCCTTGGCATATATTTTCAAACAAATGGGGGGTCCCTCTCTCTCTCTCTCCAAACTACATTTTCCATTTCTCTCTCGACAATCTGCTCTTTTTCTCCACACTCTACATTATATTCTTGCTTTCTTTGTTTCCATTCATATTTATTTCAATTCTATTATTTTCTGCTTTCTCAGATGCCCCTCTCTCTCTCTCTCTCTCTCTCTCTCTCTCTCCCCCCCCCCCCTCATGTCACTCTATTTCTCTCTCACACTCTCCTCTTAATTCTCTTGTCTTCTGTTCTGAGTCTGACTCAAGTTTTTTTTCTTCTTTTTCTTTTCTGACCTGCTCCCTCCGTTGTCGTCTCCGGGCGTAATTTCAAGGCAATTCTAATTCACTTAAAAATCCTTAAAGAAAGTCTGGCACACTGTACAGGAGGGGCTGTTTGAAGGCTGGAGTAAGGTGAGGTTGTATTAACGAAGGGGTTTTTTTTCTTCCAAGTGTGCATTTTACGAAAGAAAGAAGGAAAGAAATAATAATAATAAGAACCAGTGGGTTAGAGTTTACAAGGCACTCTGGAGGCCAATGCCGAGATATGAAGAATAACATAACAAAAAATATGATCTGCTGTATTGCGGGAAAAGGAAGTGTTTGGGGTTTCTGGTCAGGTTATTACAGTTTCATACCGCAAGAAATGGGTATCCTCTCTGGTGGGAATGTGGAGCCTTGGTGTGAACCCACGTCGGTCTGGGGCCCCTGGGTTTTACTGTTCGCTTAAGAAGATGGCCCCGTTCTGCCCAAACCACACATGAATGGGAAACCCAAAAAGAAGAACTTAAGACTTAAGTGCTTGAATCAGAAACGTATGTGCATGCAGCACAATGCCAACCTCACCACAACAGATTGCCAGGCGCAGGCAGGCCTATACAGTACCTCTTACGTTTAAAGAGGAGGGAATTGGAGTATTATTTTAAGATGGGAGAACTGGCGTCTCACTCACTGAGCACAGTCGGCACACAAAGAGGCCTTGCAACAGAAAATGGCGATAATAGTGGTAGAAAAAGAAAATTAAGACATCTATTATGAAATCTTATAGCAGGCGACCGGGGGTTCACCATTTTGAGATGGCGAGACACAGGCAGACGCGCTGCATTATTCTGCACCGCTTTGTCTTCGCCGTGAAACTCCTATTCATTCATTCCCACGGAAAGAGACATTCATTATCCCGTTTAAGATAACACACCCCAAGTGGTTCATCCAAAATAAGCCTCCCAAGACATTTGTCAGTGGTTTTTTTCCTACTCAACGTACCTGCTTGTGTTTGCGGCATGCAGGCTGTCCCTTCAGATTATCACATGCTCTCTGACAGACAGACAGCCTCCTCTCCTCTCTGCCGTAAGTCTCCACTTAATTCTCCTGCAGCTCTTTAATGCAGCTGGCTCGGGGCAGTGTGATCTGTTCTTCCTCCTCCTGGCCCTCTCCACTTAGCCCTCCATCACTCTGATGTGTGTCTGCAGGAGAGGAGACAGACCTTGACTGACTTCTGCTGGCTCTGAGATCACCTGGCTTGAACCTATACTTAGTATTTAGTCTGTTTGTGTATTTGTAATCCTCGACTCTTCTTATGATATATACTCTCTAACAACTAGTGTAACCTATTGTAATGACTCATTGTTCTGAAATCTTGGCCTGTTCTTTTCATTTATTTTCTATTCTTTTCTTTGTCTATGTCTTTGTCTTTATTTTTTTTAATTAAGTCCTTTATGTCTGTCTTCTTTTTTTTGCAATTAATTAAGTCCTTTAAGTCTGTCTTCTTGTTAATTAACACAAATATTAAATACAAAGTGCAGGCTGCTCCACAATGCACAGCTCTCGGGCCCATCATGCCTCGAATAATACTGTGACAAATAATGTTCGTTGACTACCTTCTTTCACTGACAAGCTAAATGAAAACTAAATAAAAACGAATCTATGATGAATAAGAATAAATATAATGATCGACAATTTTGTCAACAGATAAAAACTAGACTAAAATGTTACGGAGGGACTAGTGTAAGTCATTTTACACTTGGTTGCATGCTGAAAATAGCCGATCTACAAGCTCACAACGCATCGCAGCACGTGTAATATCAGTCAAAATACATTTTAGTTGACTAAATCAACTATAGATTTAGTCGACTAAAACTAGACCAACACTAAAACATTCCAGGTGACTAAAACAAAATGAAAACTATTCAAGGGACTATGACTAAAAATTTTCTTTCAAAATTCAACACTGCACTCCAGCCATGCAGGGCCAGCTGATCTGTGGCATTGTGCCAAGGGAGAGTGGTGGAGAGGGTGGGTGGCATCAGTTCACCATACTCTGTGGACAGATCTGCCGTGCCTGCCACGCATTCACAGAGTCAACAGAGAGACGGTGCATGCACAACGTGCATGTGCGTTCCTCTCGTCCACTGATCCGGTGGGCGAGTGGAGTGTGCAGAGTTTTGTTTTGTGAGGCCCAAATAAACGCATACAGAACACATGTTCTGTCTTCTGTCTTGTCTGTGTTTAATGGCCGCCACAATGCAGATCATGACACAGATCATGTGTTCTGTATGTGTGTATGGGGCCTCAGTCATATTCAGTGTCTGGCACGACAGATAAGTAGGGTGGAGAGAAGGAGGGGGGAGGATTATTATTATTATTATTATTATTAATGTATGGGGTTTTGTGTGAGGAGGGGAGGGGGGTACAGGGAGTGGGCGTGTTGCAGGGTCTGCCGGTGGGGTCAGGCCGGGGGTGACACTGTTGTCAGTCATGTTTTCGGGGCTGACAAGACAGACAGGCCGGCTGTGGGAACCGATGACAGGGGGGCCCTCAGAGGCCTTCATGGGTTAACATGGGATGGGAGGGGGTTACCCCCTCCCTTCTGCACACAGGAAATACGCTGATGGCAGATGAATGGAGAGATCAAGTGAATGAGTCAATGAGGACAGCGTAGTAGGGTGCATGGGCAGAAGAAGGGGGGACAAGGGATGACACCAGTAGGGGGGGGGGGGATGGGGGGGGGGGCAGTGGGCGTACTGGTCCGGATGATGTGGTGGGTGACGGGATGGCTTGTACTGTAGATCGGTTATTCTCAAATGGATGGAATGTGGGGGTTGGGGAGGAGGGGGGCGGAGAGGAGAGGGGTGGACTTGGATTGAGGCAGAGGTTTGCGCTGCAGTCAGTGGTGGAGAAAGTACTACTCACTGTAAATAAAAGTATCAATACTGCAGTGTAGAAATACTCTGTTACAAGTAATTATTTCAAAATGTAATTGAGTAAAAGTACAAAAGTGTTGGCATCAACGTCTACTTAAAAGTACCAAAAGTAACAGAAAATCTGTATAATAATCTTTTGAAAATAACAGATCTACAAGCTCACAATGTGTCGCATCTCTACGCATTGTGAGTTTGTAGATCTGGCTGAAATGTATATAGGGCTGAAGTGGTTAATGTAGGCCTAAGGCCTATGTTTTGTAATTGGCCTAATAATGAAAGTAACTAGTAACTAAAGTTTTACAATACATTTTGTGGAGTAAAAGTACAATATTTGCCTCTGAGATGTAGTGGAGCAGAAGTACAAGTGGAAATTGGAAATACTCAAGTAAAGTATTTAGTGGTATTTTAAGTAATTTTACTTTTAAGTACAGTACCAAAGTAAATGTGCTTATACTTTCCACCACTGCAAGCCATGCACTGAATAGCCTGAGCTGCAGGCTGAGCTGCAGGCTGAGCTGCAGGCTGAGCTGCAGGCTGGTATAAAGTGTAACAATACATCAAATATTCAGTAGGCTGCATGGAAATGAACATGTTATACGAACAGTGAGGTATCACATCTTCATATTGTGTACCGTATATTGTAAGCATGTCTTTGTACCTTTGGTGATGTATGTGTATGATGCAGTCAGGAGTCTGGGGAAGACTTTCTTCCTTGGGAGGCATTAACGTATGTGAACATTAACCTTACCCCTCAGTGCGTCATGCGTGCGTGCGTGCGTGCGTGCCTGTGTGCATGCGTGCGTGCGTTCGTGCGTGTGTTGGTTTGAGTTCCTCACTGGAGGATATCTCCAACTAACCTGCAGCTAAAGTACATTATTGGTAAACAGATCATGTAGCAATGCAGCACTAGAGAAAGCACTTGCAGAACGACAGACCAGATAGATGGAGGCTGCAGGTGTTACTGGGTGTTTCTAAGGGTGGCCAAGTTTCAGCATCTCCTTCCACACACTCATAGCAGGGTCTCTCTTAGTTCATATACAAACTGCACAGCACAGCTACTTTAAAGATGTAGTTGTAGCTAGTCTATAGCTGACATACCAAGTCTTGTTGGTAATGTGGCAGAGGACATGTGTTATGTCATTGAGTGATAAGAATAAAACATACAGCGCCAACGGGATGGAAAGCCACTTCTCCATGTCCGTGGAGAAATTCTCTTTTTGATGTGAAGGGCAAACTGTACTCGATACTCGACCTGTGAAAGTTTTTAACTTAATGTGCTGCTGAAAATGTAGTGATATTGCTTTTGTTAAGCACGCAGCTGCATGTTGAAAAGAATAGCTTACTTGTCTTGCATGCTACATCACACTGAAAGAAGTGATCGAAGTAAGTTACCAAGCTACTGCCAACACTGAATACTATACTTCATATGAAGCAGAGTGAAAATATGGGATCTGCACCAGTGTTGCCAGGTTTTGTGAGAGGAACAAGCAACCAGGTCTATGAAAAGAAGCGACTAGGCTATAGGAGCCTTCTATGGACAAATGCAGACAAATGCAGATCAATTGGGGGGTCCTTGACATGAAAATATTTGAGAACCACTGGTTCAAGCAACATTAGTAAACAAGCACAAATAAGCAAAGATTCTTTCAAAACAAGCCCAAAAACCAAGTGATCTGTACTAGTCACAGGTGAAGAAAAACGAGCTCACAGTATTGTCGGGATGCATTATTGTTCCAAAGATCTTTAAATCGCATTGATATAAATCTCTCCCTTTATACACAAACCAACAAATCACATCAACGATTCTCTGTGGGAGTTAGGCTACGCAAAACGTTTTGCCCCATACGCAGATACATGTGAAAGAATTACACATATATTTCCCCTCAGAGCTAACACGTGCATCTGCTCCTCTTTGGAAGTGTGTGTGTGTGTGTGTGTGTGTGTGTGTGTGTGTGTGTGTGTGTGTGTGTGTGTGTGTGTGTGTGTGTGTGTGTGTGTGTGTGTGTGTGTGTGTGTGTGTGTGTGTGTGTGTGTGTGTGTGTGTGTGTGTGTGTGTGTGTGTGTGTGTGTGTGTGTGTGTGTGTGTGTGTGTGTGTGTGTGTGTGTGTGTGTGTGTGTGTGTGTGTGTGTGTGTGTGTGTGCGGCTGTGCGTGCGTGTGCGGCTGTGAGGGCCAAATCTCCCAAAAAGTGTAATTGAATTTGATAAATATAGACTTATGTTTTCCTGGTTCTCACAAGAGAAATGGTTAGTAAACACATCGGGGGAGTTAGATGTACAATTAGGAAAAGATTCAAGTTGGCGGTTAGGATTAAACATACCAAGGTCATGTTTGGAGGTTGTGTTTAGCTATTGTTGCGCGGCAGTCTTGCATCACAAAGTGACACACTTTTCGATGCCGACCCAAAATGTTCATGTCCTCACAAGTAGTAGTCCTATAGTGTGTGTGTGTTTCTGCTATTTTCAAAATATTTGTATTCATTTGAAAACTTGATATGAGACATTCTGCATAAATAGTATACTTCCTACTTTTGGTACTTTAAGTACATTTTGATACCAATACTTTTGAATTCCGGACTTATTCCGTAACGACGTACTTCTACATTGCAGTATAGAGGGTATGCGCATGACATCATCATCACACCCGGTTATACCCAAGTTATACGAGAATGCCTACTGAGTGGCAAAAAACTACTTTCTGGCCTTGACAGCCCGTAGCCTACATCCAAACAGAAAAGTCCTATCTGATTGCATTAAACGACGTTAAATGACATTAAACGTACTTTTCCACTCACTTTGCAACTCGATTTTCCATTCACTTTATGTATGCGCAATTTGCGCATTGTGCATACCAGTCTACAGATATACTTTTACTTCAGTAAAACATGTGTACTTTTTCCACCACTGGGCTTGTGTCTGTAGACTGGGCTGGTCCATGCAGGCTGGGCTGTCTGAGGCCAGGCCACCCCCTGAACCCCTGCGTCTGGGCGTCTGCAGGGTTTTAGGCGTCGATCCTCCTCCATCTAGGATATGGCTTATTTATGAGCCGGGCCGAGCCTGGTCCAACAGTTGGAGACAGAGGGAGAGAGAGGGGAGAGTTATATACCCTGTGATGCATTGCATTCACCTCACACACTTTAGCAAAAGAAAAAGAAAAAAGAGCACATGCACCCATGTACAGGCACATGCGTAAACACGCACACACACACACACACACACACACACACACACATACGCACACGCACGTACACACGCACACACACACACACACACACACACACACACACACACACACACACACACACACACACACACACACACACACACACACATACTGCTTGCAGATAAGACGATGGAAATATCTCCCATGATCTCATAAAAATCTAGTTCTAGATCTAGACTGTATAGGATGAGCCATCTTCCCTGTTCGCCTTTTGGTCCCATGTGCATCTCTCTCTCTCTCTCTCTCTCTCTCTCTCTCTCTCTCTCTCTCTCACTCTCTCTCTCCATACACACCCCATGTCTCTTTCTTTATCTCAACGTATCACTGTAACAACTGTATTTTTCTCTCCCTCTGTCCCTCTCCCTAATTTCCTCTCTTCCACACACATACACACGTGCACGAGCACACACGCACAGAGTAAGCCCTGTGCTCTGTTAAAAGGTTATAGCTCTCTGTTGTCGAAGATTATAATTTTTTATGACAGAAATTCCCCCTACTTTTTAGGGGGTTTTCATGATGCTGAATCCATTCCAAGCATGAGTTTTGCACGAAAATACTCCTTGGGCTAAACTCGGCCATAGCTACTTGCCCAAATGTGCCCAAATGTGCTGACCTCATCACATTTGTGCAAAACTAATGCTTGCAATGGATTCAGCATCATGAAAACCCCCTAGTTTGACATGTCACATGCTACTTAAAGTATAATGAAAATTGGAATGTTTATATTGGTTGATAATGGTACCCCAACTTTCAGCAGCTGTCACAAAGTTTCCCAAGGGAGTTTGGTTGGAACATTTTTTTTCTGTGATAGTAGACACCTTTATGAACACATCTGTGAAGAAAGCTAGTGGTAAGCAGATTTGCAGATTTGCCACAACTTAAGCTAACTTTATCTAACTAATACGGGAGTGAAGGATCTCAAGTCAAGGAGACGGTCGTCTCAGCCCAGAAATCCATATAGCTGACTTGAGATGAATTGACCGGTGGTTTGGACCACAGAGTCTGGAGAGTTTGATGCACTGTATGTAACTCTTACTTAAACAGGCAGGAACACCTTTGTTTAAGGCGTGATCATGGGCTACAATGCACTTGACCTTGACCCCTCCCTGGGAGATGGATTGCTGAGGCGGAGTGCCACCTGTAGTGTTGGCTCCCAGTACATACCAGAAGTGGTGGAAAGTAACTAAGTACATTTACTTAAGTACTGTAAATATTGTACTTTTACTACACTACAATTATTTCACCTACATACATTTTGGCCATTTGAAAATAGCAGATCTACAAGCTCTGAGCTTGTAAAGATTTTTATACATTTGAAAACTTGCAATGGGACATTCTCCGTAGTGAGTACTTTCTACTTTGTGGTACTATTTTAATGTTAATACTTTTGGAATTTTACTAAAGTACATTTTGAATTCCAGACTTTTTCTTCTTCTTTTTTTTTTAATATTTTTTATCCCACGATTTTTGTAACCCATTTTTTCACCCAGTGTCAATTATCTAATGTAATCCTAGTTCTACATTGTAGTAGTTCTACATTTGCAGTATTGATACTTTTACTTATGTAAAACAATTGAGTACTTTTTCCACCACTGCTGTCGGCTCCCAGTACGTCGTACTCACTTAGTTACCCAGGCTGTGCTTCTCATACGCTGAGTTGGCGGTGCTAGGGGATCGAACCCAGTACCGTGCGTTTCGAGGGCGAGTGCTATTCCGACTGTACGAGTGCCGGAGAGGGTACTTAAATACGGGTATAGACAAATGTAAGTCCACAGGGTTTCAAACTGGCAACCCCGGGGCCCCAAGTCCACTTGAACTTCTTCAAAATCGAGTGCGACTCTCTTCCCGCACCCAAGTACACTGAATACAGTATACGTTTTTTTCTTTTCTTTTCATCTCAGCTCCCTTGTGAAGCAGTACCGCCCTAGCTGTCTTACATCACTGCTCAACTATCCCTGTGTCAGTGAACTCTCAAATACCAGTGGGGTAGAACTAGTACAACCCACAGTGGACATGAAGAACACTACAGAGACAGAGAGAGAGAGAGGCCCACTGTGTTCATTCTGTCACGTTTGGCAACGTACTTCACCAGTGCACAACAGAGAGAGAGAGGGAGAGTTGCTGTTGCTGACCTTTCAGGTGGCAGGCAGAGAACGTGGGATGAGTATGAGGGTGCTTGATGCCTCCCCCCCCAACCCACCACCCCCCCCCACCCCCCCGCCCTTTTTTGTGTGGTTAAATGCCGCGGAAAATTGGATGGCCCGGCAAAACAGAGGTGGATGTTTTCCCTGCAGCCGAGTGCGGATGGAGCACATTCCTGGGGAAAGCTGTGTAAATCCCTCCATTGATTTGGTGCGAAACCCCCCTGACCTCTGGAATACATTAGCAGATTAGCCATGGAGCCCCGTGTGTGCGCGCGGCGCCTTTAGCCCAGCTATAGCCGCTTGGTCTATTTCACTTTCACTGTGCAAAGAAGGCAGCGCTCCACCGCCATGACTCCCAAATACTGCACCCACCCACCCGGATACTGGGGGACAGATGGGCCCACGGCCCCATGCACACCCGCATTACACACTCTCCAAACTCAATTACACTGCAAAGTCCTCGGTGTTCATTTAACCCGGGCCGTGGTGGGCAAACTGTTCAGGCTCATCATGGTCGTTGATCACCCACACCCATGAGTGCCAGACAGTGAAAACCAACATTGCTTTGACGTCTTGTTATTTGGCTGCTAATTAGATGAATGCAAGCATAGAAGTAGTTTTATAATCAAAACGCGGAATGAGCCAATCATTTCACATGAATAATGAAGGAAAGATAAATTCTGACTATCTGGGGAGACTTTTTTCTTTTTAATGTTTTTGATCATCTCACTTAATCACCAGTCTGATCAGCTGGTAGAGGATAAAGAGTTTGTTGCCACTGCTTCAGCCCTATACCGTATCATGCAAAAATAGCACATGTACAGTACAGACGTTTTGGGGGGAATGAAGAGAGACATGCCCAAAATAGGTATGGCAGGTTTAAGGTGATTAACAGAGTGTAAAAGTGAACCCCTCCACGGGTTATGTCAACAACGAGGATGTGTATTGTACAGTAGGTGTGCTTGCATAGCGTAGCCTACATGCCTGCACCTGCGTATACATGCATACCTCCCTCATATCTCATGTCTAGGTGTATGGTGGTGGTGGTGGTGGTGGTGTATATATATATAGGGTGATGTCAACGTGAGTCAGACTGAGCGTATAGAAGGGCTTTGTTGACTCTTGGAAGAATCGAGTCCTGTCTTTCAGATCAAAGATGTTCAGATTGTATTTAAACAATCGCTGTCTTCTCCCTGGAGATTTATTTGCAGAACTGAGCAGCTCCTTAATCTTAATCTCTCTCTCTCTCTATCTCGTTTTTCAGTTACATAATATGAACATTAACACTAATACTGACACACAAAGGTGCTTCTTGGTGTGGATTTGGCTCCTTTGAAAAGTGAATAGTTGGATGTTCCTGCATCTGCATTTGTCATAAGATGGTGCTAGTTGTTGCTGGTCCCTGCACTATATGGAACCATAGTCTGGTTGTTGCTGGTCCGTGCACTATGACATGGAACCATAGTCTGGTTGTTGCTGGTCCCTGCACTATGACATGGAACCATAGTCTGGTTGTTGCTGGTCCCTGCACTACGACATGGAACCATAGTCTGGTTGTTGCTGGTCCCTGCACTATGACATGGAACCATAGTCTGGTTGTTGCTGGTCCCTGCACTATGACATGGAACCATAGTCTGGTTGTTGCTGGTCCCTGCACTACGATATGGAACTATAGTCTAGTTGTTGCTGGTCCCTGCACTACGATATGGAACCAGTCTAGTTGTTGCTGGTCCCTGCACTACGATATGGAACTATAGTCTAGTTGTTGCTGGTCCCTGCACTATGACATGGAACTATACTCTGATTGTTGCTGGTCCCTGCACTACGATATGGAACCAGTCTAGTTGTTGCTGGTCCCTGCACTACGACATGGAACTATAGTCTAGTTGTTGCTGGTCCCTGCACTACGATATGGAACTATACTCTGATTGTTGCTGGTCCCTGCACTACGATATGGAACCAGTCTAGTTGTTGCTGGTACCTGCACTACGACATAGAACCATAGTCTAGTTGTTGCTGGTCCCTGCACTACGATATGGAACCAGTCTAGTTGTTGCTGGTCCCTGCACTACGAATCTACGATATGGAACCATAGTCTTGCACTAGAACAGTAAATGTTATCTATATGTAACACTCACAAACGCAATGCTGATACATGCATGTCCTTTGCTCCTCCAATGTTGTTGCTCGAGTCTTATTAGTTGTAATTTAGTCTTTATATTTTAATTAGTCATTTTTTATAGATCTTTCTGTTCTTTCCTTGAGCTTCATATAGGTATAGTGGGCACTGTGCTTACTAATGCTATTTGTCTGTCTTAAATGTTGTTCTGTATTTGTTGGTATACTGGAGCTGTGTAACATTATTTGCCTCTTCGCTTGGCCAGTTCACACTTGTAAAAGAGACTTTAGTCTCAATGTGTTTTTTTTACTGGTTAAATAAAGGTTAAATAAAAATTAAATAAAGACAATGGACTCGCACCAAAATAGCCTATGTGTGTCTCTCTCTCAAAGAGTATAACTTCCCTGGAGTTTCATCAATGTGTCTCGTCTGTCTCGTGGAGGTCCACTGCTGGTTCCACTGTATGTGTGAGCTGCTGCATGGGGTCATTTTCCACATGACAGCCGCATTTATGGGATTTACTGTGCAGCAATGCAGGGACCCTGTGTTGTGTTTCTGTTGTAAGGAAGGCAGAGGGTCAGACTAAAACTATGACCAAAAATGTTTGTTGACGACCCTGTTTTCACTGACAAAACTAAATGGAAACTAAATGAAAATGAAGCTATGATGACTTAAAGACTAAATATATTGACAATTTCCTCAACAAATACAAACTACCTAAACCTAAAATGTTAGGAAGGGACTAGTGGACAAGAGATCCAGTCATTTCACACTTGTTTACATGCTATTTTCAGCAAGCATAAAATCAACCATTACGACGGCATCAAAAATGCATTTTTATGGACCAAAACCAACTGAGTTTTAGTCGACTAAAATCAGTAGCGGTGATCGTCAGAGGGAAGACGAGGCTGGGGTTCCATCCTTGTTCCATCCGGCTCCAATGTGGACGGGCGATTATAGGGGGCCAGCTCTGTTTGAAGTATGTGGAGCTGTGCCGGTGGTGGCGTGGATATAGAGAAGAGAAGTGTTTGCTCTCCCACTTCTGCCTCTGTTCATACCCCCCCCCCCCCTAAAAAAACCCTCTGTTCTTCACTCGTTCATTGGGCAGTGGGAGTTTAAAGACTGCTAGTGCACAGGCAATGGTAACAAATAGCGAAAGTCATGAGACCTGTAGTCTCGCTTGGCCAGACTGTTGCCTCCTGCAATTTTCAAATGCGTATACAGTCTGGAGCAACGGAAGCTCTGACCATGAGCAAGCGATAAAGCGGAAGTGAACGGAACTTCCTCTTTGTCCTTACAGTCGCGCAAAATGTAAAGCTATTTTCGTGAAAGGAAATGCCAGCTTCCTTCCTTGCTCGGATTTCGGGAGGTGTAGTTCCAGACTAGCATTTAGAGATTGTGGAATAGTCTAATCTTGCTAGGACAATAATTTTCTCTCTCTCTCTCTCTCTCTCTCTCTCTCTCTCACTCTCTCTCTCTTTTAGCGAGCCGTGTCTGCGTATTTTCTAATAACGGCCCTCTATAGTTACATAACCTTCAGACGTTTGCTTTTCATAACATTGTGGAAATGTTATGAAAGCAGGGTGTTAAACGCTGGTTGAGCAAGTGGCTGTTGACCTGGCATTGTGCATAATGCGTGTCCGCGCACATGCTTACGGGCATCGGTCTCACTCGGGGTGAGGGGTTGGTGCTCTGGGTCAGGGGGAACAGCTATCACGGTCACGCACTACAAGACCCACCAGGACCCCTGTTACACCCCCTTTGGTGGGGACACATGGCCCCGGCTGCACCCCTCAACAGACTCACACACCACAGGGGGAGTGTTCAGCCACCAGCCACCAGCCTGACGCCCAGATGGAGGCGTCGCCTTCTTAAACTATTGGCCATTTCAAGTCATTTTTTTAAAAGGTTTTCAGGAAAATTAAATAAAAACTGATCCAAAACAAAACAATATATTTCTTAATCATTTCACCAAAAACATTTATAAAAAACGACTACTATTGAACTTAAAATAACACTGTCTGTTAGTTATGTAACATAACATTGAATATAATTAAATAGGATTAAACCTTAGACTTTTGGCCTAAGTCACACTCTTGAAATACCGTATGCCATTTTAATTAAAAGGGGCAGGATCAGCAGGATCCTTTTCAATTAGGACTTTAGCGATTTTACCAGAGGTGGCTAGTGTCACGAGGAGCTAATTTAGGCCAAAGAATTCCTCAAAAAATGACTTGGCCCATTAGTTTTAAGAAGGTGATGATAATCATGATATTCTCCCTTTCCACTCTCTGTCTCTCACTCTCTATCATCAAACTTGAATTCATGATTTATCTGATTATGTTCCCTGAACTTGAGGAATTTCATAGTACATCTCTTTAATCTTTGCATGCTATTTTGACTTTGCCTGTTGTACAGACCAGTTGTACTCTGGGTAGATTTATTCCACACTGCTCTACTTGATTCTAATCTGTTGTCAACAGAGTACACAACCCCCTTATTTTCGAGAAAACAGTTTACAGTTGTGTTTGCATATAGTTGTGTGCATATTGTGCGCATGTGCACACACACACACACACACACACACACACACACACACGCACAGATGCACATGCACTCACGCACACACGCACGCACGCAAGCATGCACACGCAGACGCAGACGCACACACACACACACACACACACACACACACACACACACACACACACACACACACACACACACACACACACACACTTTTGCAACCAGATCTTATTTTAATGATGTTAAGGACACAAACACTTTCATGGGGTGTGTTTTTCTTTATATTTTAGTCATGGCGCCATGTTCATGACCAAAATGTATCATGAAAATGTGGTCTCACTTCCTTCCTGGACTACGAGTCACACCTTCACGCAGCCTCCCCCTCTCCACAAGGAGCGGTAGTGCACCAAAGCGTCATGGTCATTGTAGGAATTCAGCAATCCAGTCAAACCCTATAGTCAAACAAATATGCAGACTTCGTTATTCTTCTGGTACAAATTTCAAATTGAGCTACTGTTATCATTCTATACAAATACTATATTATCATTGAGTGACTGCAGTTTCTTCCAGTGGTCAAATGTCCCTTAATGTATGCTTTGTCGTACAACGATGTGGCCAATCAGACCCACAGGCTCAGTGAACTCGTCGTTCTGCTATTTTCAGCGTGCTTCATGCAATGACGTGCAAATAACACAGACATGACCTCTCTAAGCAGAGAGTGGCCTGAAGGCTGCACGATGAAAACAAGTATCCAATGCACCCGTGAACAATAACCACGTAGGAAAACAGCCTCTGACCCAATATCATGTGTGTCGCTGACGGCTAACGCTGACCATGGGAACGCTCTGGACAGGAGAATCTGCTTACACGCTGCTCTCTGTTTTTAAGTAAACAACATCCATGTCTAGACTCTCTGGGGGCTGCGATGGTCCGATAGGCTTTCACTGTACTGGGAAGAACAGATGACATGCATTATGATGCACATAATATTTCATCCTCCACAAACACACACAAAAACATTATGAGCATGAATAATCTGCACTGGGTCACCAACTCCCTCAAATGTAAATTCTCGGTTGGAGATGAATGAGGCTATTTTCGGTGAAGAGATGTTTTAGTGTAGAGAGAAGAAATCACACTCGTGTATGTGAAGTGAGGGGCGCCTGGTAATGTTTGTTTAAAGTGCTCTATACAAACATTAAAAGTCCATAGACTTGGCCACTGTGTTTGTTTAAAGAGCTCTGTCTAGACAAACGTTAAAAGTCTAGACTTTGCTGATATGACGAATTTCAAAAGCCAGACATTGGAGCTAGGGCTCATGATAGTTTTAGTATTTAATCTGACTTGATTGAACTTGGTCAATAGTTCACCAACACTATCCCATACACACTAATATAAAGTAGAAATGTACTCTGTCGAGGTGCCACACTGCTACTAACTAATGTCTATTACAGCTGCTGTTCTAAATTCTTTAGACCCGTTAATTGACCTTATACCTACCTTGAAACGTACCTTAGTTACGTCACCATCAACAGCCAATAAGGGACCACCATTCTTACCGACATACTTGCATACATGACATACATGCATACATACATACTTAAGTTACCTTTTTTACCCACTCAACATTTAAACATATCTTAATTACGTCACCATCAACAGCCAATTAGGGACGACCATACCATGGATACCATACATATATATACCTACCACTTTTGGTCCAATCATCATCGTGATGTCATCTCTAAACTGAATATATCTCTGTCTTGAGCAGAGGGTTGCTAATTGCTAGCTTCTCTCAGAGGCTAAATGGCTTCCCGTTTCAAAGAAGCACTGCTCACTTTTACAGAGGAGGATTTTTCCTGTTCGGTGTGTCGTGACATATTTAAACATCCTGTCGTCTTGTCATGTAGCCACAGCTTCTGTAAAGCCTGTCTGCAGGAATGGTGGAGACATAAGGACACCAAGAAATGTCCAGTTTGTAAGAGAATATCTTCAATAGATGATCCACCCTGCAACCTGGCTCTGAAGAACATATGTGAGACGATCATGGGTCCCAAGCTCACAGTCCTCCAGGAATCACTGACGATCTTACAGGAGAAACTAAATGTCTTCTATGACATTCAAACAGACTGTGAACAAGCAGCAGAACACATTGACATCCAGACTCGGAATACAGAGAGGAAGATCAAGGAACGGTTTAAGAAGCTTCATCAGTTTCTACATGAGGAAGAGGAGGCTAGGATCACTGCACTAAGGGAGGAAGAGGAGCAGAAGAGTCAGATGATGAAGGAGAAGATTGAGGGTCTGAACAGAGACATATCAACCCTTTCAGATACAATCAGAGCCATAGAGGAGGATCTGAGAGCCGAACACACGTCGTCATCTCCACAGACCAACAGCGCCACGGTGGAAAGACTCCGGCTCACACTGCAGGACCCACAGCCGGTCCCGGTGGGAGCGCTGATAGACGAGGCCAAACACCTGGGCAACCTGACCTTCAGAGTCTGGGACAAGATGAAGGCCCTCGTCTCCTACACCAGACCCGAATAGTTCTGATGATCCTCATGGGGGCTATCCGCAGCCCCGCCTCCCCCCCCCCCCCCCCCCCAGCGGTGAAAAAAAAGAAGTTGATGTTTTCTCGCGTTTACGCTGATATAATGACGTGAAGCTAGCGGAAAGGCATTTACGTAGATTTCATGTGTCCCGACCTAGACCTAGAAATGCCTGTGATCATTTAATTATACTTCGTACTAGTCTATATATATGATATATAAATGCCGAGTGCACTTGCATGCCTATGCATGCATTCTAGAGGCAAGTCCCATAAGGAAACTGCCCCTGCAAGCGACACCTTTTTATTTATTTATTAGGATATTTCTATAGCATGCGCGATTGCGCTGCTCACTTGACAGCCTTCTCTAGGCTACTCGCAGTGCAACGCGTTGTGAGCTTGTAGATCGGCTCCCGTGGACTCGCGGTGCATGTTAAAAAACAAACTCACAATTATAATAAGAACATAGGCCTACACTTATCTGCATTCTGCACTGTACGAATCCAACGTTGTTTAGTGTTGTTTAGTGAGTCAGTTCTCTGACTGTCGGTGTGTGTGTGTGTGGGGGGCGGACAGCAGCATGCGGCCGCTGAACCGAGTCCAATCTGGGTGAAATGTACATTGGAAAATTAATATAACGGCGCGGTGAGCCCGGCAAGGACAGAACACGGCGACGGCCCGATAAAAGTGCCGTTGGAATAGTAGCTTCTTCGGCAGGTTTAAGCGGCGACAGGCTGGCATCACTGGAGAACTGTAGCTTCCTCTGTCTGGACGAAGCTACCCTTCTTAGCTGGTGGTGGTTTCATTGTGAATGAAGTAAGCATCACACTGACACAGTGACACTGTACTGTAGGCATATTTATACATACCTGGCTAGGTGAAAACAAAATAAACCTGATTAGCATTTGAGTACTTGGTGGCCGCACCCAACCCATTTTAACACCTCTGAACAGCCAGTGGAGAGGTTCACATTTTCGGAATGTAACATAGTATGCAGTCTGTGACAGAGTCAGAAAATCTGTAATGTAACTAATGTTAATATAAAATGTCCACGAAAATGTTCATGGGGGCTAAAAGGGGCTATTTAATTCTTCATGGGGGCTATAGCCCCATAGCCCCCACAGACTCTACGTGGCTGTCCTACACTCCCGTCATCCTGGACCCCAACACCGCCTGTCCAGAATATGCCCTGTCCGACAATCTGACCAAGGTGAGACACGAAGGCGAACGGCACCTTCCCAATAACCCAGAAAGGTTTGACTACTTCGGCCTCGTGGTGGGCTCCGAGGGCTTCGACTCAGGGACTCACAGCTGGGACGTCTGGGTCAGAGACAACGAGGACTGGGAGGTAGGCGTGCTGGCGGAGTCGTACCAGAGGAAGGGCGAGGCGGGGGGTCCGCTCTGGTGTGTGAAGTTGGACCAATACGGAGAATACACGGCGAAAACGGCACCGTGGTCGCTCACCGTTCTCCAGGTGAACCAGCAACCGCGGAAGATCAGAATCCAACTGGACTGGGATGCAGGAAAGCTGTCCTTCTCCGATCACGACACCGACGCACACCTACACACGTTCACGCACCCTTTTACAGAGAGGCTCTTTCCGTACATTTATAACGGCGATGATGCCGTTCCTCTGATGATGTTACCAAGGAAGCTAATAATAATCGCTTAAATTTATATAGCGCTTTTCTAAATAACCAAAGCGCTTCAGCGACTTTATTAAGAAAAAAAAACAAAGCAAAACATAACGGATACAACAACAGTACAGGGTTAAAAAGATAAAAGGATAAACGAGGGAAGGGGGGGGACATCCTAACCAGACCTCAGCTGGGGAAAGCTATCCTGAAGAGGTGGGTTTTGAGTGAGGTTTTGAAAGAGAGGAGAGAGGGAGCAACTCTGAGATGGTTAGGGAGTTCATTCCAGAGTTTGGGGGCCGAAACATAAAAGGCCCTGTCCCCCCAGTTGCGGTACTTGGCCTTGTGGACCTTCAGGAGTTTGGCTTCACTGGACCTGAGGGAGCGGGGGGGGGACATATGGTTTGAGAAGATCGGAGAGGTAGGGGGGAGCCAGGTTATTGAGAGCTTTGTAGGTGGTGAGCAGGATTTTGTAGTGAATTCTTTGTTTGTCGGGAAGCCAGTGTAGGTCGTGGAGGACGAGTGTAATGTGGTCTCCGGAGCGTGTACTGGTGAGCAGGCGGACAGCGGCGTTTTGCACGTGTTGTAGTTTGTTGAGGACTTTGGAGGTGGTGCCATTGAGTATACTGTTGCAGTAGTCAATCCGGGATGTGATGAATGCGTGGATGAGGGTTTCGGCAGCAGGGAAAGAGAGGGCCAGAGGCGGGCGATATTCCTGAGGTGGAAGAAGGCGGTTTTGGTGATCTGGTTTATGTGGGGGAGGAATGAGAGGGTGGAGTCAAATGTGACACCAAGGTTACGGATGTGGGGGGAGGTTGTAACAGTGGAGCCATCGATGTTGAGGGTGAAGTTCTGGGTGGAGCTGGTGAGAGAGTTAGATCAGTGTCAATACATAAGACTAGAAGCTCGCAGAAACCATGTGGCCCGTAGAAAGATGTTACCGTACAGGTGCGCATCGCTTTTCGATGACGTTGCATAGAGTGGTCCTACTGGGCAAAAGAGGTGGCTGAAATGTGCCTGAATAATGGGGCGGCAGTGGCTCAGGGATAGTGTGACCGGATGGGAACTGCAAGGTTCCCAGTTCGAACCCGGGCTTCCCCAGAGTTAGTGTCAAAGTGTCCTTGAGCGAGACTCCCGTTGTGCAGGTTGGTTTCCTCCGTCATCGGTGTGTGAATGGGTGAATGTAATGCACAATCTCTGCGCCTTGATATAGCGCCTTGGATAAAGGTGCTATATAAATGCACCATTTACCATTTAATGCGTTTTATATTAACTGTACTATATGTGAAGACATTGAGGGCAGGACAATAAGAAGCCTAGAACCTTGGCAGAGTACTTATGGAGGTCTGTGGAAGTGTGCTGGTAAGCTCGCTATTAGCTTATTTGGATATTTTCACGAATGTAAAAAGTGCATTATAAATAGTGTGGTTGCTACGGGCAATACACTTATTATTGTTCTCGGTCCGAGGATTTTTTTGCCAGGAAAGTGAACCTGCTTTTTGTTACCTTTCGCACAACAGAGAAGTGAAGCTTTTGGTCATGTTTCACACACTGTGGATTCCTCCCGACTCCTGTCGGTGCAACCACACTTGCAACTTTCAAGATTTGTGCCTCTAGCTATTATTATTATTAACAACAAACACATCATTGACCTTTTTACCTTTGACCTCAACACCACTGATGACCTAAAGACAAGGACCAACACCATTATAATTATTTCACTGCAACTCTACTAAATACTACCATTAGCAGTGAACACATTTTGGGTAATTGAAATATAATGATTAAAAACTAGAACATTTCAAAGGAATCTGTTCTCGTGCATCAGTCTGTTGTAATAACAATAAAGTATTCACAGCATTATATCACAAATATTAATCACAGGCCGTGCTATTGCGGCAATAGTCACTAAAGGGAAATAAACATTCAATGAGCGTCTGTCTACATTAAGAGAAAGACACACAGGGTTTATACATAACATTAGCGGCTCCCTCGATCCCCTGCACAATATGTATTTATATTGTCCACATGCCGTCTCACGTCGTCTAAAAAAAAGTCTATAGACTTGGCTGGCAAACGATTTTTGTTCTAAGTGCTCTAAACTAATTTATAGACTTGGCTGCCATATGAGGTAATTTAGAAAGCTATGTGCACTGGCCCCCGGGGTCCCCAGTACTTAAAGTACCTGTATAGGCTTCAAATTAATTTCAACTACCCAAAACACGTTTGCTTTATTAATATGTGGCTGCTTAAACACACGTGTGTGTTAATTGTTTGCTCTTCTAGGGAATTTGTTTTGCACTACACGGTCAATGAAATGTACCCTCTTGTGAGGCCGTGCATGACTGAATTCCTTCTTTTTCCCCGAAAGGGTTTCCCACCCTTCAGCTCTTGCCAGCCAGGTTAATGTTTACAGTTTTATTGATTGTGGTCTCCTGACTAATGTTAGGCAAACAACAGATCAGTTCCATTAGCTCAGAAGAATCAGAGATTTGTGAGGGGACAATATGGTTCTTGGATTAGAAAACAAAACAAGTGCCATGTTTTTACACCATCCTTGATTTATAGCCTCCCCGTCTTTTTCAGTTGATTCTCGGGTAGTCTCTCTTTCGCTTTCTTACTCCCTGTGTTCTCCCTTTTTCACCTCCATCTGCATATTCTTTCCATTGATTCTCTCTCTTTTCTTTTTACCCCTCCTCCCTGCAAAACTTTTTGTACTTTCCCTCTCACAGGGATGGAAAAAAAGCATTTCGCACTCTTATAAAAACAAGCAGGGAGAGCTTCCATTTGAGACAGGGGTGTGAAACTTTAAACTGTCCCCCTAAACACCCACCCACCCACCCTCCCCCACGCTCCGTATTCTATACTCTTGACGGGGTCAGAGGTGGCTGACTCGCCAATTCTTCAACCTCTCACCACTCTGACGGGGGGCCCATGTTGACTCTCAAGCCCATTGTAGCTTTGCAAAGTATTCACAGCATTATATCACAAATATTAATCACAGGCCGTGCCATTGCGGCGATATACAACAAGTATAGTCACTAAATGGAGATAAACATTCAACGAGCGTCCGTCTACATTAAGAGAAAGACACATACAGGGTTTATATACATAACAATAGCGGCTCCCCTCCCCTGCATGGCGGCCTTTACCTCTACTCTTTCTCCCCTCTGCCCTCTCTCTCCTTTTCTTTCTATTCCCTGCTGAATACCCCTTGTCTCTTACCACCCCTCCTTTCCCTCATTCCCTCTCTCTCTCTGTGTGTTCAGTGTGTGAAGGATCATGGCCAGTGCGTAGCGTGGCCAGTTGCTTGTTGTCACCGCGAATTACCGTGACACAGCCGAGGAGTGACAGGTCACACTGGGTGGGACTGGCAGAGAGAGGGAGAGAGAGAGAGAGAGGCTGGACCCTGGGGTAAAGGGGGGAGGGGTCGGAGGATGACTGCAGGGAGGAGGAGGGGAGAGACTATCTCCTGCAACCACACCACTGTGAGGCAGGGAGATGGGAGGGGCCTTGGATGTGAAACATGACGGTTCTCATGGATTCGTTTACAAGGTGTGCCTCCTTGACTTTCACCAGTTTCACTGGTTGAGTCATAAACCTGAGGTTTTCCCACAGCGCAATCCTACCCATCATTTAATTACAGAAAACAATGGGATGAGAGTTGATGATCCCTTACTTAAGGATTCTCATGAAGGAATCCAAGTCTTCCTGTTATGAGAGTGCATGTTATCCATTGTGACTTGCTGTTTACATTCAACGTTCCAATTTCTTGTTAATTTGCATAATGCAGGAAGCAGCAGCACGATGCGTTAATGAAAATGAATGCTTCCAAACACTTTATCGCCTGCACAGAATTTCTTGACAGAAAGTAGCTCATAACATGTCTATGTTGATTTTTATGAAACAAACTCTTTGCAGATTGAAAGAGGATAATTCAAGCTCGCCTTACAGATGCAATGTTGGTAACATAACATAATTAAATACAAGCTGATAGGACTTTTATATTTGATTGAATGGGCTGTCAATGGTGTTTCAACGCTAGATTCAACCCATTATAAAAACATCTAGTGTTGCAAATTGCGGCTAGTACTAACCAGTGTAACTGTGTAAAGTGTTGGGACTGTTCTGTTGCTCTAACCACACTATGAGACAAACGCACAAACCACACTTACAATCCCAAGATTCTCCAGGAATCTGTTTTTTTTGCTGCCGGAAAAATCTGTGTATTGGCCTTGTTCCACATTTCCACTAGTGATTTGACCATGATTGATGGAATATATGCTAACGGGCCCCCCAGATTATCGAGAGAGGCAGAGTGGAGCTTTAGCTAGATTCATTTGTTTTTACAGTGCAGTTTTTCAACAGGGATGACTGAATAAATGTACCTAAGCCATTGCATGTTCAGACTTTCATGTCTGTTTACACAGAGAAAGGATCATAAAATCTTTCCTGGCTTATGTCCAGAGTTAGTGCAAGGCATAATCGTTCACATAAATTAATTAATCAATCGCTCTTTTGTCTAGGGGTGCATTCGGTTCACTATTCTATATCCAATAAGTACTTGACTCCACTCTGGTTTGTTTTATAGGCCTAGTAGGAGCTTTTATTCAGCCTCTCGTGGTTTCTTTGACATGGGTGTGGGCAGTGCTGCCATGCTGCAATCGAGAGATAGAAAGTGTTACATATTGACAGACGGGCTGTTCATGAGATGTTGTGCAATGGCGTCATTGGGAATTGCAAATGTGGAACGCTGCTGTGGTAGACAACAATTTAAAATCAGTTTGTGCTCGGCAGGCATGCATGCTGTGACCTGAAGCCTTGTGGCAGCCAACCCGCTCACACACACACACACACCGGTACTGAGCAGAGTTATAAGGCTGGAGGCCATGTACGCTGTATGGCAAAACAGCATAACCACACCTGCCCAGAAATCAAAACAAACATGGATCGGCAGTCTGATGAACTTTTTGTCTCAGTGCTAGGCCAAAGGCATGACGAGACTCATGTTTTGCACTGTCCGTCAGGGACGTGCAGAGAATGTTAGAGAGGCAGGGGCTGAAATTCTCTAAAAGGGCACTTTTGACCAAACATATCGAAACGGCATGTATTTCGACAAATTCTTTAAACGCAAAATGTCGCGTTCAAGTTCAGGAGAGTTTGAAAAGAGGCAATTCTCCTGCTGCTGGCATTTGTGGTCTGGAGAGGGCAGTTTTTTAATGTAAAAGGGCAGGGGCTCAGGCCCGCTTTGATGTCCATGTGTGCATGTGCCTGCTGTACGTCCATCCATGTGTCTGTCCTTCAGTCCATAATATACGTCCGTCGATCCATACGTCATTCTGTCTGTTGTCTGTGGACAGAGGAACAAATGCCACCATTCTAACATTGGCCTATTATAGCACCACCAGGAGGCCTTTTTTGCAAAACATTACTCCATTATTCAGGCAAATCGAGTTATGAAAACGGATCCGTCCGATTTTTCATATTAAATCTCGATTGGCAAATCCGAACATTGCTGGCCCACAATAACCTACCTGAGCTGGCGGAGCTCCGAGGAGCACTTTTTCTAGTTTTTCTATTTGCAGAGTCACTGGGGATCGAGGGGGATTATTACTATCTTGTGAGAGATGCTACAGTTTAGCACCAGCGAGGGGCATTTCTCTCTCTTTCTCTTAATTGCTCTCTTTTCTTTTTCTCTCAATGCAGTGCAGAAGCAGCTACAACGGTCAGGGGGTCAGGGCCCTGGTGAGGAGGTTGCTTCTCTAGAGACAGCTCAGCTCAAATTAGGCCTCAAATTCGCGTTCACGGTCAAAATGGTTAACCCAGGCTCACCTCATCGTCCCTTAAGAAAACATATGCTTTGCCTCAATGCCGCAGTCTCATTGTTAGCACTGTGTCAGTCACACGGATGGGGAAACCATGCTTCTCCATGGAGCATTGTCCACACATATCCAAACATCTCCTATAATAGTGAAAATCTGAATAATTATTTAACAGTAAAATGTAAAAATGGACCCGTAAGGATCCAGGATCCATTTTTTATCTCCCATTGACACTGGATTTAACTGTGTACAAGCAAATACCCATTTGTGGCACAATCTTGCCAATGGTAGCCCATCTAGTAAAAACTAAAAACATGCGTGAATGCAGGCCCTCCCACTCCTGTCCAGGCCCACCCGAAACGTCAGTTTTGGATTCGCCACTGCACCATGCGTGCCTATATCCTTCATTAGTGCTTCACACATGGGCAACATATACGGCCTAGGGGCCAAACCTGGCCACCATATCAATCGGGCCCGCAACTTCCTCAAAGGAATGACCCCCCAAATTAACATATTAAATTCAGTTTAATTGAGTTCAATTAAATAAATTGAAATCAATTCCAGGTATTGGCAAGTAAAACATTTACAATTTTAGTCCATACCTGCATTCCACTGATGCAGATAACTGTACTCAAATGGTTAATATCAAATTGTCACCAGTGACCTTGAAGCGCGGTGTACCATAAGACGATCAGAAGAATACATTTTAGGTCAATGTAAAAGTTAATAATGCATTGAGGTGGATTGTTTTATGTAAGAATATTTTGATTGTAACTTCACCAAAGTGACTCATACAGCTGTTTAAAAAACAAAAAAGATTTTTTTTAAATATAATTCAGCACTGTGTGAAAATGTGCTACAATGACCAATGTATATATATATACTAGAATTTCGCCCCCCTTCGGGGGGCTCAATCCTAGTGTCGTTGCAGCGCAATATGGGAAGAAGGAAATTGCGGGAATTGACAGACTCCACTTCATGTTTCAGCTGTGGTTTTAAACTCAGTAGTGTGCCCTGCACACAGCGCACACTCGCAATTGCAGCTGGAGGGCGACGCGACACACACACACACACACACACACACACACACACACACACACACACACACACACACACACACACACACAGAGCGATGTGTGGATAAATCACTGAGATTTGGGAAATGTGTTCAGAAGTACAACGATTAAGCACGCACAGGCAAATGTCAGAAGCATCTGTTTCGGTTTCCAAACAGGAAGTTGTAAATGTGCTTATTAGACGGAGGCAGCGTGATGCTGGCATCTATTGTGATGCCAGCATCACCACATTTCACATAGAAATATAAGCACCCATTTACTCGCTTAGCGGAGACTGTGGGGTGGTAGAGGACATCTCCCCGGACGCGTGGGTATGTCCAGATAGTTGCCTCGCGGAGGCCTCTTTGTCCAGTGTCCATTCTGGGTCTGGAAACGGCACTTTTTTGAGTGTTGACCCCAATAGAAGGTCTGCTGCTCTGAATTTTACACCTCTCCCGCTTAGCGGAGACTGTGGGGTGGTAGAGGACATCTCCCCGGACGCGTGGGTATGTCCAGATAGTTGCCTCGCGGAGCCGTCTTTTGTCCAGTGTCCAGTCTGGGTCCGGAAACGGTAATTTATTTTGCATTGACCCCAGTAGAAGCTCTGCTGCTCTGAATTTTACACCTCTCTCGCTTAGCGGAGACTGTGGGGTGGTAGAGGACATCTCCCCGGACGCGTGGGTATGTCCAGATAGTTGCCTCGCGGAGGCCTCTTTGTCCAGTGTCCATTCTGGGTCTGGAAATGGCACTTTTTTGAGTGTTGACCCCAATAGAAGGTCTGCTGCTCTGAATTTTACACCTCTCCCGCTTAGCGGAGACTGTGGGGTGGTAGAGGACATCTCCCCGGACGCGTGGGTATGTCCAGATAGTTGCCTCGCGGAGGCCTCTTTGTCCAGTGTCCATTCTGGGTCTGGAAATGGCACTTTTTTGAGTGTTGACCCCAATAGAAGGTCTGCTGCTCTGAATTTTACACCTCTCCCGCTTAGCGGAGACTGTGGGGTGGTAGAGGACATCTCCCCGGACGCGTGGGTATGTCCAGATAGTTGCCTCGCGGAGGCCTCTTTGTCCAGTGTCCATTCTGGGTCCGGAAACGGTACATTTTTTTGCATTGACCCCAGTAGAAGCTCTGCTGCTGTGAATTTTACACCTCTCCCGCTTAGCGGAGACTGTGGGGTGGTAGAGGACATCTTCCCAAACGCGTGGGTATGTCCAGATAGTTGCCTGGCGGAGCCGTCTTTTGTCCAGTGTCCACTTTATAAAGTCCATGCACTCCAGTGAATAGCATTTATCCATTTAGATAACTTTTTTATGTTATTTAATTACTTATTTTTACACAGAAACATAATGTGTGTCTTTACAATAACTGTAATGTAATAATAATACTAATAATGTAATGTAAAAATTATTTAATTAACGAATTAAATAATCTTATTTTATTCTGAAAGCAACCGGATGTCTTAAATCTGCTAGCTGTCAGACCGGAAGTTCTAAATTTGCTCATAAGACGGAGCCTTAGACGGAGCCAACTCGCAGGCAGTGCGAGAGGCTGGTTACAGGATTCTATAGGTCAGCCGTTTTGGTGTGACACACACGGCTTCCACATTTAGCTTCATACTGGGTGAAAGTGTCCTTCCAAAAATTATTATTTCGCTCGAAATTCTTATTCACAATGACATCGAGTTGAGGTGTTTGTGTTTTAGGGTAATTGTTGCATAAGCGCTATTTCGCACTATTTCTCCCTCCCCTCCCCTGTGTCTGAAGCAGCTAGCATGGAAGCTATATGGATTATGGAAGCTTTCCCTCCGATTGCACACAACCATGCCGTTATCCACGCGTCCATCCGATTGCTTTTAATGTAAATGTCCCATCCACTGAGCAATAGCGATATAAGCGCCTTATTCATTCATTCGATTCATTTGGGTGTGGGGCTGTGCAGTGCTGTGGGCAGCCTTTCTGACGGAGGCTCGGAGCTGCTGCTGCTGACGCTGTTCGAGTCGCATGGAGCAGTATAGAGTAGGCGTGGCGCAGCATTAGAAGGGCGCAGCAAATGCACGACATTGAGGGGTAGAAACCATCCCGGTCGCGTGGTTCATCTAACGCGTGTGTCACTGTGAAGGACTGGCCCCAATAAGTGAACGTAGTTGGCGTAGTAGACGCCAACATGACGATTCTGACGTAGGCTGGTGATGTTGAGCAACAATGGCGTGGTTGACAAAAGTAATATTTATTCAGTAATTAAGACATTTGTTTCAATGAAATGTAGCCTATATGTATTCTGGGAGTGTGCCGAATTTATTTTGCATATAGAGATGTGTGGTGAAAGTGTGGTTGGGTCGGAGAAAGCTGTTGGATAAACGGCCATGTGCTTATGTACCCCTGTCTATTAGGGTAGCAGGATTATTATGATTATTATTATTAGTATTGTTATTGTGATTATTACATGGATTATTGTTGTGATGTGAGCTTGTGGCTGACTCACTATCTAGAAAATAAAAACATGGCACTTCATTTAAAATAGGTTACAGACCCCTGTTATATGCGCTTGTTTTGGGATTCTTTTTAAAGACCTATTTACTTGTTTCTATGAGACATGGCAACGCCAACAGCGCAGCGAAAGGCATCCACGTCTTTCTCTTGTGAAATGCTGAGATTAGAAACGACCATAATTATTTCATTTCTCAACCTTAAAAAAAAAATAAAGACATCTCCATAATCCTTGGGAAGTGTGTGTAGCAAAAGTAGTCGGCATTGTCATGGTTGAAAGTATTCATGCAACACTGACGCTGTAAGCTGTGTGATGCTAACGCGCTAACACCGTTAGCATGGTCTGTGTTGGTCAAAGGAAAAAGGATAGATATGAAACTACTGGCCAAAGTGTCATACAAAACACAACACCTAAAATCGGAATGTGATGGTGACCTATTGAGCACAAACAGACAATCATGATTTGCTTGCTGGACCTATAATTAATTTATGTGCATTACATTTCCACCTCGCACATATAAATGAAAAGCAAGATGGATGCTAACGCGCTAACACCGTTAGCATGTTCTGTGTTGGTCGGAAAAAGGATAGATATGAAACTACTGGCCCAAATAAATGTCATAGAAAACACAACACCTAAAATCGGAATGTGATGGTGACCTATTGAGCACAAACAGACAATCGTGATTTGCTTGCTGGACCTATAATTAATTTATGTGCATTACATTTCAACCTCGCACATATAAATCAAGCCACAGTGCAGTCAGAGAGTAGTTCACAGGTCACACACAGGAGCAGTGAAAGGGGGAGGGGCCTTCGGATGGCAGTGTAGAGTAGGCACGACATTGAGGGGTAGAAACCATCCCAGTCGCGTGGTTGATCTAACGCGTGTGTCACTGTGAAGGACTGGCCCCATTAAGTGAACGTAGTTGGCGTAGTAGACGCCAACATGACGATTCTGACGTAGGCTGTTGAGGTTGAGCAAGAATAGCGTGTTTCAGAAAAGTAATATTTAAACAGTAAAGAAGACATTTTTGGCGAATGCAATGTAGTCTATGTCTTTTGTGGGAGTGTGCAGGTTTTATTTTGCATAGAGAGATGTGTGGTGGAAGTGTGGCTTGGTCGGAGATAGAGCACGAATGAACGGCCAGGTGCTCATGTACCCCTGTCTATTAGGGTAGCAGGATATGTAAAATCTAGTTTAGTTGACATAAGCTTTTGGAGGAATGTGTTTCTTGTTCTCCTGCCAATTGACAGAGCAGTGAGTTGGGACACACGGAAACAATACATACACAGCTTTGCCTTTACTTTATCCATCTGTAAGTCCAAGGGTGTCCTCGTGATTTGTACACTCTCCGAGTTAAATCAACACTGAGGATTTCACTGTGCCGTGAGTATTGGGACACACACAGAAACAATAAATATAGTTAATTGTGGGCAGTTGTGGATTGGAAAACAAAGCATGCCAAGGTCAAGTCTATTAACCATTGGCCCACGGAGTGATTTAGGCACTGTGTGGCCATGGGGGCGAGCTCGTCCTCAATGGAGAGGGTTCAGGGTGGGTTGGGGGTAGAGGTGTTGAGGACCCTGACGTTAATGACTTGCTGATGACATCAGAACATAGAGCAGAGTCTTGCCTTGGCCTTGGGGGTCATAAGTCAGACGGCCCATTCACTGACCTTGTGATTTATTCGCTATGGGCCTCCCCCACTTTGTAAACACAATGAACGCTGTGTGTATGCCAGGAATGTATGTATATGCAGGCGCTCTGTGAGGTGAGCCCAATAGTATAGTCCCTGCTGAACTGCTTTAGTCCGGATTTTTATTGCCAAGCACCGAAAAAACTAATATTTTCTAAAGATAGGTCATGAAAACGGATTGCGCTCATCAGCTTCCAACTGCACGTCGTTTCAGACCCACAATGGGGACCAGCTGCTTACAAAAGGCATGGGGGAAGTCTTGCTGAACCCATCGAATGGAAACCAAGTTCATAACCTCGCGTCAACAGGCTTTCCACCTTGGAGGAAAGCCTAGGTCTGTGTTACTAAATTGCCGTGTGATGCCGATTAGGAGCGGATGATATTGTTACGTCATGATGTAGTCATTGTTTTGTAGTCATCAGGCCGGAACCCTCTAAACCAGAACATCCTTTCCCTCCAACCGGAAGAATAATATTGAAGGAGCCATTTCTGCCTGTGTGTGCCTTTAACCCGTTTGATGGGCGGGTTCACCATGGGGGGGTGTGTGTCACACAGGATTGACATTATGAGAACACAGGTGCAACAAGCCAGGTTGAATGGTTTGGAAGGTATGGGCACAGCAGGCTAGAGATCACACGGTTTTTACCGTATCACTGTATTTTGCATAACGAAAACTGCTGTATTACAGAACGTGTACAATAAATGGGAACCTCACCCTACAGCAGTCAATGCCTGGACAATATAATATATACGCATCAAAAACAGTTTCTGTATGCATGTGCCCAGCCGAGAGGCAAAGTATAGTTTGAGCTTGCCTCTATAAATATCTTCCCAACTAAAGCCTTGATGTGGCATAGTGTGAGTCACGCTTTTATTGGGAAGGTATTATTCTTCCGGTTTGAGGGAAAGGAAGTTCCAGATTGAGTGTTCCGGCCTGATGACTACAAAACAATGACTATACAACATGACGTAACGATATCATCCGCTCCCGACCGGATCATAAACCTGAAAAGGAATATGCTGCACAGGCTAAGTTCATCCATGGGGTGATCTTCAAAGATGGGATACAAAAATCAAGACTGCATCACTGCATTCTCTCTAAATATTGAAAATATCACGTGTGCCATCTTCATTTGTGCACCCTATTGTTCTGACCATCAACCTGCACCTTTTTTCTGTCTGTCTGTCTGTAGCCGCCCTATGTATGGTTACAGTACCAACAGGGGGCACTGTTGCACCACTCACTTCAGACAGGTCTGATTTTTTTTCTTCATGTCAATATCACATGTTTTGAGTCTGCTATTGGGGTGAGGGAAGAGTTTGGGACTATAAGTAATGTTTAACCCTGCATCCTGCATTTACAGACTGAACAAGTGCAGGGACTGCTACAGTCAGCAGTAATGTGTAACAGGACCTGGACACTCTCAGTACTACTGCTAAGTGCTAATAGCATGGAGCCCAGCTGGGTCTGTTTGCTAATGAGACAATGATGATGTAAGCCTTACAAATCAAATCATAACTATGACATGCAGAGTTTACTTAAGTACAAACAGGGAATATTTAGCTGTCACAGTTAACTCTTGAAAGGGCTGCCAGTTTGTTAAACAGAATGCCACACTTTAACACCACAGGCTGACGTTCTGACTTGCAATGTATGAGTCATCATACTCTGAATGAGTGAAGTGACCTGTTCTTGGAACCTAATGGTGTGTGTGTGTGTGTGTGTGTGTGTGTGTGTGTGTGTGTGTGTGTGTGTGTGTGTGTGTGTGTGTGTGTGTGTGTGCGCGCGTGCATTTTCATGCACATGTTGTATGGAAAATGTAAAAAGAATAAAGAGAGAGACTGCCTATACTGTCCCTGTTGAGATGCCAGGAAAAGAAATGTGTAAAAAAAACTTTATTTTACAGAGAGACATAAAGGCATCAATTTCACTCATCAACTCTGTCTCTCCCTGGAAAAAAGTCCCGTGTAATTTTTATTGGGGATGATGGTGCCAGTCAGATGGGAGGGAAAGCAGACATTTTGACCACTGCCCTTATTCCCTTTGCCTTTGCTACCGCTGAAACACTGCGGATTCCCGCTGGGGTGGACACAGGGATACAAATCTAACTCCCAATCAGACCCTGGAAAAATCCAATATCTCCTCTCTTGTTCCCAGTCAGTGTTGATTTCGTCGACTAAAACTATGAAGAAAAATGTCCGTCGACTACCTTTTTTCACTGACTAAAACTAAGTGAAAACAAAGCTATGATGACTAAAACTAAATATTGACAATTTCGTCAACAAATAAAAACTAGACTAAAATGTTAGGAAGGGACTAGTGGACAAGAGATCCAGTATAAGTAATTTTACACTTGGTTGCATGCTGAAAATAGCCGATCTACAAGCTCCCAAGAGTCACAACGTGTCGCAGCCATCAGCAGTCATTTACGACGGCATCAAGGCCCTCCAAAATACATTTTAGTCGACGAAAACTAGACTAACACTAAAACATTCTGGGTAACTAAAATATGACTAAAACTAAATGAAAACTATATTCAAGAGACTATGGACTAAAACTAAAATCGACAGTTCGCTGCCAAAAACAACACTGGTGCAAGTTCAACCTGTACGAGGCATCCCAGCTATTCCAAACACTCTGCACTGTAGCGCTGGGGGGGTGGAAACACGTGTGGAATCTGGGTGGTTGAGACAGAGACACCCCCTCCTTCTCCTCCTATGCTCTGGTAGCTCTCTATCCCTGGCTCTCTGTTACCTGCTGAGGGGGAGGAGAGGTCAGCAAAGGCCTGCCTGTCGGGAAGGGGCTTATTAAGGCATATTAGTGACACTGAGAAGGTAAAGCCTGAGTTATATACGTGTTGGCGCGGGGTCTGTGTCCCGCATGTGGAAATAGCAGATCTACACGCTCACAAGGAGTCGCAGAGCGACGCGGTGTAAGCTTGTAGATCTGTTATGTTTTCTTATGCGAGTCATGGCACGCAAACAAGTATGAAAGGGGGTAGACCTATACTTTGGTGCTTTACTTCGCCTGTTCACAAATCTATGCAGCTCTAGAGCTTTCGGCAGTCAGTTGTTCAAACCTCTAATCTCTGATCTGGACTGTGCTTGATTGATTAGCCAGGTAAATAGCTACGGTAAATGGCTCACGTCAGCAGATGCCATTTCTGGCGTAACTAGAGGGCTATAACCCTGCACACTATATCTAATTATATATTTTTTTCTATTATGTCAAATAATATCTGTGACCTGTCCTATATAATTTCCTGTTGTATGTGATATCAATCCAAATGTGATAATTGCATTATGATGCATTTGCTTCACAGAGTTGAAGAGTAGCTATTTTCAGTATTATGGTTCAAATTAAACCCGGGGGCTTCATGCATTACTTCTTATTTGTTTCAGATTTAATGCAGGATATGAGTCACCTTACTTTTGCTTTGATGTTATAGTTATATTGTCAAATCTACATCAAGAGAGAAAAAGGTTGGTTTCTATATAATAATAACACATCACTGCCATTCACTATTAACCACACCACCCTGGAAGAAGAAAGATGAGATCCCAGAGAACAGGACTGTTTTGTTACTCTGGGATACTCTTTTGACAGTGAATATCTCTTTTGGAACTCCACAGCTGTCACTGAGACAAAGAGGGGGAGTTTTGCCGTTCTGGCCCAGCTCACTGTGAGGGAGTGGATCGTCTATGTGCCACCACCAGTAAAACACACACACACACACACACACACACACACACACACACACACGCGCGCGCACACACTATACTTGTGAGGTCAACTATCTAATCACCATTAACTATTTTACGCAAAGTGATTGAAGGTTTATAGATTATCCTGAGATTTACTATGTGGTCTAATCAAAAACCAGCCAATCAGAATCAAGTATTGGGACTAACCGTTTTAGAATGCTATATCTATCCCAACCAGTTTAAACTGGTGAGGCTCAACAAGTGGAGACGGGATCGAGTGTTTAATGTGAACCAATTAGCCAGTCCCTGACAAATAGAACCAAAGGCCAGTGTTGATTAGCTCACTCCAATAGCATCTCAGATTAGCATATCAGCAGGAGGTAGGCTCAATGACTGGTGAGTGGCTTAGCTAATATAATACCCAAAGCTTCAAACATCAGCAATAATACTAGCCTGTAATAATGATGTGGCTACTACTACTACTACTCCTGCTACTACTAGCCTACTAATACTACTACTACTTGCAAAATGCAAACACAATGTTTCATATCAAAAATGTATAGTTACACAATTCATTCAAGTTTTATTTATTCTCGAAATTACACTGAGTAACGATACATCAGAAGATCAGGAACAGGAAAACAAAAGGTATAAATGTGAATTACATAGTTTACAAATAGAAGCTAAGACAAATTTCAAAACCATCTAAAAACAGTTACATATTGTGGGGATCTGTATGCTCACCAAGGTTTGTGTTTGTGTGTGTGTGTGTGTGTGTGTGTGTGTGTGTGTGTGTGTGTGCTATTCATTAGCAGCATGTGCTGAGGAGCTGTGATTGGTGGTCTATACATTTGTGGACACAGATACAAACCATGTTTTAAACAGCTGCCCCCTCCGGCATCACCATGCAATAACAAATATCTAAAAACATAATAGACAAATAGCCGGAATTGGGGCAGCCCCTTTACAGCAGCTTATGTATGCTCAACATAAAAGGAACTATTTTCACTGAAAACCAGGTTTCTTATTAGAAACCTGGTTTTATTGGCATGAGAAAACATACGTTTACATTGCCAAAGCAGAAAGAACAATACAACGATACAGCAATACAATCAGAACAAAAATTATGTACTTTGAAGGTCAGAATCTTCAATAGATCAACTTCTGTGTACCAAGATCACTTGATGCAGGTATAGTGCAGGAATATACGCAGTGATTAGTCTTTAGGGTGGTTGTGTTCCATTTGATATCCTTCTCCTATCACAGCAACTCACAAATCTTGCTGCTGTGTTTGCACATTGTTGTACTTCGCCCAGCAGATATGGGAGTTTTTTGTCATTGGTCATGTTTTCAAAATCTCTGTGTGTGGTTGTAATCTGTGGGAAGTATGTGTCTCTGATGTCTTGGTATAATGGACAGATGGTTAGGAAGTGTAGCTCGGTTTCCACTTCGTTTAGTGTGCAGTGGGTGCATAGTCTGTCTTCTCTCGGGATACAGGTCTGCCTATGACGGCCTTTCTCGATCGCGAGACTGTGCTCACTGAGTCTGTACCTAGTTAAGATTTTTCTTTGTTTTGGGTCGGTCACGGTGCTCAGGTATTCTGCCACTGTGTATTCTCTGTTTAGGGCCAGATAGCATTCTAGTTTACTCTGCTTTTGTGTTGCTTCTTTCCAATGTGTCAGATAGTTTTCCCTTTGCTGTTTTATAATTTGGTTTAGTCCAATGGGTTTTCTATCTTGTGGCTCTGTTTGTGTTTGTGCCCGGAGTTCCAGGGCCAGCTGGCTGAGGGGCATCTCTCTAGAGTTTCACTGTGTGTGAGTGCCTTGTTATGGAGTGCATATAGGTCACTTTCTTTTAGGTGGTTGTAGAACTTAAGTGCTCTCTTTTTTATTTTGATTATGAGTGGGTATCGTCCTAATTCTGCCCTGCATGCATTATTTGGTGTTTTTCGCTGGGTACGGAGAATGGATTTGCAGAATTCTGTGTGTAGGGTCTCGGTTTGGTGTTTATCCCATTTTTCCAGGTCAAGGTTTGCTAATGGTCCCCAGATCTCGCAACCATAGAGGGAAATTGGTTCTATCACAGAGTCCAGTATTTTAAGCCAGGTTTTAATTGGGATGTCTATTTTGATGTTTCTTTTGATGGCATAGAATACCCTTCTTGCCTTGTCTCTCAGGTCCTTTACAGCTTGGTTGTAGTTCCCTGTGCTGCTGATGTTTAGGCCAAGGTAGGTATAGTTTTTAGTTTGTTCTAGTGGGATTGTATTTAGGAAAAATTGGTGGTTTTGGCGGCTGGGCCTTTTTTTAAATATCATGATTTTAGTCTTACTTTACTCTCACATCATTGCCTGGTTCATTCGTTCATGTTGACTGGTGGTGGAGAGCCATGGGGGGATTTGTCTCCCCAGAGAAGACAGACTATGCACCCACTGCACACAAAACTAAGTGGAAACTGAGCTACATTTCCTAACTGTCTGTCCACTGTACCAATACATCAAAGACACATACTTCCCACAGATTACAATCACCCACAGAGATTTTGAAAACATGACTAATGAACAAAAAAACCCCTCCCATATCTGCTGGGCGAAGTACAACAATATGTGCAAACACAGCAGCAGGTTTCGTGAGCTGCTGTGATAGGAGAAGGATATTGAATGGAACACAACCACCCTAAAGACGAATAATTGTGTGTATACCTGCACTGCATCGAGTGATCTTGGTACATAAAATTGATTTATTGGAGATTCTGACTTTCAATTGTACATATACATTTTGTATATATATTGTATTGCTCCACTTTTTGCTTTTGGCAATGTAAACGTATATTTTCTCATGCCAATAAAGCCCTTTAAATTGAATAGAATTGATTAGAGAAAGGATGCAAGAGAGTGCATAAGAGGGGAGAAGAGAGGACTGTGGAGATGAGAAAGGACAATGACAGTCTACTCTGCATGGGGGGGAATGAGTTCACCCAATTCTCAGTCAAAGGCTGTGCGCTGCTCCAACAGCGGAAAATAAATTGGGATTTGTAAATGGACTTGTGTGAGAATGGATAAAGAGAAAATGAGAAGGGGGAGGAGGTATTTGTTAATCAAACTCTCGGTCCCCTCTTTTTTCCCCCCCTATACCCAAGCTGTCACCCTCTAGCACTTCTCTCTGATGGCTTTACTGAGGGTGACAGAGATGGAGAGGACGAGGAAAAAAAGATGGAACAGAAAACAGACATAACACTCTCCATTCACAAGCAAAAACTGCGATGGCCTATAAAGAGCTCCTGAAGGCAGGGCGCTCTGCCTTATAGAATAGGCTCTCTTTTAGTCCATTTATTCAAAATGAATGGAAACGTTTTCCTTCCTTGGGTAAATAGGGGCTTCAAAATAAGAACCTATGAGGAGATTAGATTCTCCCACCCTCCCATCTGTCTCACTTGAACCCCTGAGAGGCTGGACCAATGTGGGAGACGGCTCGAGCTGTTAAACTGGCACACAAGTTATAGGAGCCCTCCCTTCCCCATGCATAAACTCTCTCTCTCTCCTATAGTAGGTGTTTATCTGCTATGGCTGTTGTGAAACTTCTTGAATGTGGACATGTTTGTTGAAATAACGTGTATGTATAGCCTATCTACATATATAGTATTAACGCCAATACACTATGGGCTGTATTTTGCGTGTCTTAAGTACCAGGTCTTATTCCCTAACTTGAGTAAACTAAAGACCTGGAGGCGTGATCAATGCTCTTTGGCCACTCAGAATAGCCAAATGGCATTGAACACACCTCCAGGTCTTTAGTTTACTCAAGTTAGGGAATAAGACCTTGTACTTAAGACACGCAAAATACAGCCCATTGTGTCTTACTGCATTATATATCCCAGGGGTCCTTGAGGGGTTTCCAGGTGGTCCCCAGCTAAATGATGGAGAGTTGGTATAACGAAATGGAGCCTTATAGATCTTTTACTCTTGAGAGAGTAACATGCTCTCGAGAATGCACTAAAAATGTCGCTCTCAAGAGTTAGAATAATTAATATTTTGATTGATGTTTGCCTGCTATCTCTCAATGCCTAATGGTATCAATAGGCCTACAAAAGTCTTATGCAATGATAATGAAATATAAATTCTAAATGTCATCAAATGATGGTCCGTAGCTCAAATGCTGAATAAATAATGGACCATGACATGAAAAGGGTTGAAACCCACTGGTATAATGTATGTATGTATACTGTCTGTATGTATTGTACGCATGTATTGATGCGCATGTATTTGCACAGATGTTACACGTTGACCACAGAGCGGCGTTGTTTCTGCGTGTTGAAGAAGAGATTTCAGTGCTGAATTTGTAGTCAGCAAAGTTGAGGCCAGTGGAGGCTGCATCCCATAGCCCGGAAGGACGGCCTTGGCGTGCAGTGATTGGCTCAGTTTATTGATGCGGTAGCTTAAAAGATTGTTTGGATTTTAGAGTAGGCCTACACACAAGGGACGTCTTCAAGGAATATCTCAGACAGAGAAGAAGCTCGTGTATGAAATGAAACAAACAGGCAACAGTAATACAATGGTTTTCATTCAACCAGTTGTCCGGGGACCACCATTGGGGCCTTAATTGAGGGGGTTCCAGGTGGTCCCCATGCTAAATGATGGAGAGTTGGTAAACAAATGGACTCTTATTCGAGTCTTTACCTCTTGAGAGCGTAAAATGGACCCATTTCAAATAAAATCTTAATCTTAATTTACAAGAAGTCTACAGATTTAGAAAGAATGTAGAATGTGTGCCTGTTATCTCTCCTATAGGCCTATGGAACCAACATCAATGGAAGCATGTATCCAGCAATAACAAACATATTCTTTAGTTTTGGGTCTGAGAAGCTTTATGTCATCAAATGTTGGTCCGTGGTTCAAATCAAATGCAGAATAAATAATTTTCCTTGCTATGAAAAGGGTTGAAAACCACTGCCATAATACCAATATTTTTAAAGATATATTCTCACTTCAGAGATTGCCTGTCAAACCAGTCTACCCAATCACAACGCGACCAATCCTTTTCGGCCATGGGACCTGTCTAGATCCCTCCCATATGATTGGTCGGAGAGACACGGAGCCCAAAAAAGCACTGCGGCCCAGGAAGCGGCTCGTATTTCAGGGGGGAGTGACACCCACTGGATGGAGGGAGGAGGGATGGGTGGAGGGAGGGAGGAGGGAGGAGGGGGCCCGTGAAGTGTGTGGGGACGAAAAAATAGTAAACCTGACACAAAGCGTCTGAGAACAGTACCAGGATTGTCGGTGGTGGTGGGGGAAAAGACGCTCTTTCGCAAAGGGGACCATACATTGATGGATTTTATGTTTTTTTGGTATAAGAAGACATCTGTCCTCTTCTACCTTTCGATCGCTCCCCGGGTTGCTGCTCCTCACACAACTTTCCAAGCTTCCATTTAGTCGAGGAGAAGAAGTGCGCTGCCTGCTGCTGCTGCTGTGGGGAACACACTGACATGTTTTTGCCTCTAGAAGAAACTTGGTGAAGGGGAGGAAAGTTTCGGGGACAGCGAGCGGAGGCTATACTTTTTTTCTTACGTGATTTTTTCCGCAAGGATACGAAGGCAAAGCAAAGTCGGATTTCTTTTTTCCCCTTCCTTTTCTTAATGCACTGGACTACTGGGTTTGGATTGGAATATACTCTTCGCCGTTTCTCTGATCTGAGTTGAACGACGCCGGCTTGGGTTTGTGGAATAGAGAGTTAAAAAAAGCAAGCAAGAAGCAGCGCTTCGCATTTTTTTGGTGCAGTGGGGAGAATTATTTGGCTCCGTCGGGAGTTGTAGACATTCCTCCCCTTGATTTCGGCCCATGCACTCGCCTGCCTTATCTGTGCATGCGAAAACAAGAGATCTGCAAGATTTCAGTCCTCCCCGGTAAGTGTTGTTTCTGTCTGTCCAGAAAACAAATCAGTTGAAAAAGCGTCGTTATTACGACCAAGACTTTGACTGTCACGACAAATATGTGGGAATAGTTTTTTTTTTCACTTTGTTTGTTTCCTTTTTTCTCCTCCTTTCCCTTTTTTGTTTTTAAAACTACCGTAAATAAATATATATATTATGGTCCTGTGTGCTTTTAGAGTAGAATATGCCTTTTCTAAAACTCCAATGACACAATTAAATGTAGGCTATAAAGTTGTCATGAAACTTTATTTTCCTAATACAATTAGGCTACTCAGTCCATTCTGTGTGTGAAAATGTTTTAGGCTGTTTGGAGAAAAAAATAGATCTGGCCCAAGGTTTGAAGTTTTAAAAACTACTGTTTCGATTATCATAATATAATATATATATATATATTTTAGAAACATGGATAAGCGTCACTAAATCGGTCATACCCAAACATTTAGGTAGCCTATAGGTTATTTGTTGTTTAAAGAGAACATTTCACATCTTCTTACATCATGCGTTTAGCGCCACCATTAAACAAGTGTCTTGGTTATTTATTACTTTGCTTAATTTTCTACATTGCATTTATGGTGCCCAATTATCCCGTGACCGCAGTTGTTTTTTCACTACTTGGTGGTGCTGGGAGCCCTAAATCACTGAACGCTCTAAATGAGCCCCCATTGTGTGAAAAAAAAAAGCCAACTGATTTGAATTTCAATAGGAATTCAATCAGTGCCAAGAAATGTCATTCAAAGCCTGGTTTAAATAGAGGCTATAGTGATCTCTATAGAAGCGAAAGCGCACGAGGGGGGGAAAAGCCCTCATGTGTCCGAATGTCCTGCTGTCAGCAACATTTAAAAGACCATATAGTTTCAGAGCATATATATATATATATATACAGCTAACACACATATAGCCTATTAAACGGAGCGAGATTTCTGTCTGAATTTGATGTCTGTTTATCGGCTTACTGGTTTGTGACAGCAAGATGTAGGCTATTGGTCGGTAACAGACTAACAGTTGTGTGCGCCAGGACATACAGCCATGGGTCACGATGTCACAATGGAGAAATCTGTCCCCTAAAGTCAGTGGTTCTCAAACTTTTTGTCAGGGACCCCCAAAGTGACTCATATTAGTCCTATAGCCCACGGATTGAAGGGATATATGCCGCAGGGACCCCCATAAGAGAAGATTTGTGCGGCTCTATAGCTGCGATATTCAACCATTTTAATGTGCAAGGAGGGACCCCCAGTTTGACATGGGTTAGGCTCATATAGACTGTGAAAAAATAGGTTAGGCTACCGATCCCTAATGGCTCTGCATAGGAACCCAACGTATCGATACAATCAATGTTCATTTAACTCTTGAGAGTGTATACAAAATGGAACAATTTTGTACACTCTCTGAGTTAAGGACCCATAAGGGTACATTTGGTTCCTAACTAGCTGTGTTCCCTATCGTCCCCAATCATTATTCGCTCGCTACAAGTCAAATTACACGCGACTCTCTCTCTCCCGAGGAAAGTAAACCGATCGATGTCCTTCCAGCTGGAACAGAGCAGGAGCGCATGTATGTATGCAGCCAGAGCCAGGGAAGCGTGACTTCTTTGGGTCGCAGACTAGTGCAAACCTCCGCCGGTCGGGTCGGTCCCTGGAGACTGCCTATAGCTGCTGCGAAGTGAACCCCCCAGAGACCCGGCCGTGGGGCATGCATGCAATCGGATTGCGCCGCTGCAGATGTCGCGCCATATAGATCTTTGTGTCCCGATGTTAGGAGGACGTTTACATCCTTTCAATCCCTTTTGTGTCTCACGTCACAATCAAGTCACTTATGGATTGGGAAATGCAATGAGTGTGTGTGTTGGACGGTGACGATTTGGGTTTGCTTTCAACGCTAAATGGGAGGATGCAACAGGTTTGGCGCATCTGTGTGGCTCCCCCTGAGCAGTTTTTAGCCTATATTATGCCTATGCGACAATTGTGCTAAGAGTTTGTAGATTGTGTGTAAGATTGTATTAGTACGATTTTGTAGTTATTATACACTTCATGTCCCATACCACAGAGAAAATGACGTTGGCCACTATACACAATCAAGTCTGTTCATATTTTGATATTTATGACTTTTAGGCTAATAGTAGGCTAATTACTGATTACAGCTAAAACAAATAACGTCATGCCGGCATTACCCTATGCAACACCTAGCATTAAAACGTGTACCATTACATTTAAATACACAGATTATCTACAACACTAGATTTCTTCAGACAGAAGGCACATAACGGGTCTGCTGCAAATCTGACGATACAGTACTGCCGAGATGACGGTAAACTAGTGTGGTATAGTGTGTTCACTTCACTGTCTGTGCATCACAGCTTCGGTATGTCTGTCTGTGGCATGGCTTGTTTGACAGCTTTTTGAAACATGGCCATGCTTTCTCTCCCTTTCCGTCTCCCCTCTTTGAGCATACGTAATAAATGAAAGTATACAAGTCTCTGCAGGAATCAGTGTGTCCCATGACATAGTTTTATAATTGTCTTGTCTTATCTCTCCATTTCTCTGCCTCTCTCTCTCCCCCCCCCCCCCAATCCATGCCTCATCTCGCCACCTCCGTCATCGGTGTAACTTCACAACGGACACCGTCACTTTCCTCTCCTCCTCCGGGCTCTCCTGTACCGTCCTCCGCTGCAGCCCAGGTGATTGGGTGAATTCCAGTGCAGTGAAAGGGGCCTAACAGGCTGCAGTTGATGGTTGGGCGGTGCCCCTCAGATGGGATCAGTGTCGAGGGGGAGGCGAAGGAGGGGGGCATGGAGAGCCCTGCTGCTGCTGCGGGCTCCCGCTAAGGGCCTCATGGCCTCTTGGGCCTGGCTGCTGTTGCCCGCCGTCCTGCTGTCCCTGCTGACCGTCAGCGCGGCCCGGCCGCCCCTCGCCGCCGCTAAGGAGGAAGAGGCTACCCTGGAACCCGAAGGTAAGCAATTTAAGCGAGCGGAGGGGAGAGGGTTTTGGTAGCGTGGATTAAAGTTCTCAGTCGCCACGACTGATTTCAAGTCATTGGGATCGCAGTCACAGGCACAGCGTGTCTTCTGTGAAAGCCGAAAATAGCCGATATACAAGCTCACAACACTGCTGTGGGGGAGGGGGGGGGGGGGCTGGAGGATAAGTGGGGGTACAAACCCGTTTGTTAATCTTGTTTTCCTTGCCGTGATAAGAAGACGGCAGAGAAGGATTGCATCCCTCGATTCTAGCCCTGACTCTTGCACTTGGAATCCCTCCTGTTTAGGCTGTTTAAGATGAAAAACAAACAAATGTGGAGAAGGGAATTGACAACCACCCCCCCCCCCTCCCTTTCAATAAATGGAAGGCTGTTTTTTTTTAAAGCAGCCCAACTAGTCTAATGATTGCCACATGGTGAGATGTGTGGTTTACAACTATAGCTGCCAGTTTCATTTATGTACTTTTTCTTGAGCTTATCATAGTTTATGTTATTTCTAAGTGTGAAAAGCAAATCTGTGACCCTCCATAACCCTAACCCTGTGAGAAAGACGGTGGGGTCGTGTTTATACTGGCATCACTCACATCATGCCCCAGTTTCCTATAGTATTCATACAAATGGACCCAGTGGGGTCCATTTGGTTTCATTTGTACACTTCAGAGTTAAATTCTGTGTGGAAAGAGATAATGAGAGGGAGCAAAGAGGGAAGAACAGAATGAACTGAGATTCCCAACTGAGCTTTACATTGTTTCCGTGGCTCATGAATCCCACTGTATATGACTTGTGGCGGTGGATGGAAAAAACCCTTTTGAGCGTGGTGTTGAAGAATATCTGTAGCACGGACGGACAGGCAGTGATTATTTATATTTAGTGAAGCTTCTCCTTCGTGTCTCCAGTCTCAGAGTCTGGTCAGAGAGGAGCTAATTAGAGCTGTTGTGATGGATAGTACGGCGCATTCCAAAGCCTTTTGTTCCCAGGCTTTAATCAACATGCTAATTGCAAGTTGGGTCAGAGCATCCCTTTTTTTAAAAGCAGCCCCAGAGTCTGTTTCTCTCTCTCTCTCTCCCACACACACACACACACACACACACACACACACACACACACACACACACACACACACACACACACACACACACACACACAGCGACATACTCATTCCCCTCCTCTGCCCTTTTGCCCCAGAGGTCGGGTGTCAGTCTTGCTTGTTTCGACAAGGCCCACCTCGTGTTTTCTCTTGTTGTTGTTGTTGTTGTTGGTGATGATCTCAGTCAGACCTCTTGCCTCCAAGCTGCTCAGTCCAGAAGGAAGCACCCCCCCCTCCACTGAAGACCCCTGGACACTACGCTACATAGCCACAGAGAAAACAGTGCAAAACAGGGGAGGAAGAGGGGAGAGTTTTCCAGAGTTACCCAATCCCAAGGAAAGTTCTAAGAGGATTTGCACATATTTGACTTCTCCTTTAGATGGGAGAGATTACCGAGAGCCAGGAGAGTGTAGTGGGGGGAAGTCATGTGACTAAGGATTAAGTGGCTAGACCTGTGGGTCACATGATGAGGGATCAGCGGGCCTGAACCTGGACCCGCTTATCTGATCCCCGATCGGTTTCCCTTTGCACCCTGACAGACACGGGGCCGAGCCCACATATTATCTTACTGCCGCTCTCGGGTCTGTGTCCACTGGGTCGGCGTTTGGAGCTCAGGTTAGCGGTACAGGGCTCTACTACTCCTCCGAGTGCTGTTGTGATGGTCATGTGGCGAGGCTGGAGGCATCAGAAATGCATGGCATGTCCTAATGACCTCTACCGAGGTGTTGGGGGATCTCTACGGCTCTACCTCCCCCCTCCTAAACCTCTCGGCCCTGCCCAGGCGCCCTGCAGCCTTATATGCCTGATTTATACTTGGGTTGCGTGCCGCGTCACACATGAGTGAATGAACGGATCTCGCATTTGTGAATGTGTAGATCTTCTCTTTGTGCCCTGGTGTCGCGCAACTGTCAAAACCTCAGGCTTTATAGTCCCACACCACCAACCTGTGTGTGTGTGTGTGTGTGTGTGTGTGTGTGGGAGTGGTAGATCCACAGCTAGATTCACCCAGATTGCATATCAATGTTGCCTCTATATAAAGACCAGAGCCTGCACCCCTGGTGGCCTTGCTAGTTTGTTTACCTGTGTTTAGTGTAACAGTAGGAGTGGAGTGAGCGCGCCCGGTGAAAGGGCCCCTCACAACAGCCCCATTGTTGTCAGCGCAGCCACCTTTAGTATCTATGGGAGTGTTTACCTTGTCCAGGCACTCTCCGTTTGCACTGTGATTAAAATACTCTGACTTGAGCTTGAATAACAATGGCAAGAAAGACAGGGGCAATGTATTTTGTGTGTGTGTGTGTGTGTGTGTGTGTGTGTGTCTTTTGTGTTGGCATTCTGTGCTGTATACTGTGGTACTTCAGTATAAAAAGGTTGGGAACCAATGCTATACAGTGTATAGCATTGGTTCCCAACCTTTTTATACTGAAGTACCACCTCAGAAAATATTTGGCTCTCCATCTACCACCATAATAAAATACAGGAGCGTATACCGCTGCCCTTTTTGTTCCATTCCTAAGTCAATAGTGCTGCTGCTCTGACAAAACTCTGTCTAATCACTAATCCGCACAACTGATGATATTTCTAATGTGATTAGGACCTTCTCAAACGGCTAGGTGCGCTGTCATGCTCATTTCAGCACGGCGGGAGAGCCTATTTCAACCAATTGCTTGGTCAGAAGAACTACCTGTATATGTATAGTAATATAAACATTTCATTCCACTTTTGTCTTTTTTCTCCTTTTTTGGGGGGGCGACTCCTCTGTGTGCCTCCAGAGTGGGGCTCAAGTACCACCAGTGTAAGTACCAGTGGTTAGGAACCTCTGTATAGGGCCTGTTCAGACACTGACAAATTGCAATGAGATGAATTCATGTCTGACCACCACCAGGAACACTGGAACGTAGACTAATGCCAGTGCAGCTGACAAAAGCAGACGTTTGGCTGTGAATTCCTCAACAATCTTGCCAAACTATATTTGACAATGAATTGTACGGTCAGCTCAAGGACAAATACCGAAAGACAGCTTTCTGTGTAAATAAACACAGGGGTAAATACTGTGTTATGGCTGCAACTGTGTGTGTGTGTGTGTGTGTGTGTGTGTGTGTGCGCGCGTGCAGATGACAGATTGTCAAGCGCTATTGGGCTTATTACCCATCTGTGTGTAACATTGTTGTATCCACACAGTGGGGTTCTGGTTGTAAAAGTGTAAAACTGTCAGCTGGCTTGTTAATGACACGGTGTGTGTGTGTGTGGCTGCGTGTGCGTGCGCATGTACGTGAGCGTCCCTGTGCCTATGGCAATGGCACTGAACTCAAAACCAATACAGTGGGTCCAGTCCGTCTCTCGGTGTGACCAGGGCACTTAGCCTGAATAGACCTCCTTCACATAAAGCTGTTTATTACCCCACCGTTAGTTGGTGCGTTAGTGTGTGTCTGCGTGCGCGCGCACTGACTGAATAGACTGTTATTTGTCTTGGCCGATGCACCAGAAAACGCCTTGTCACTCCACCATGCAATCTCACACCTGTCTGATAAGAGGCTAGTAAAAGCGGCCGACCTGTGCCAGCTTGTGTCTCCAGCCTCAGCGCGCTCTGTCTGCTATAGGGCAGGCGGGTGGGCGGGGGGAGGGGGGGCAACGACACGGCCGCAGTCAGACGGGCACCTGGCTGCGTTTGACGCTGATGGAGTGAGTGCACATGCAGTGCGTTAGGAGAGAAGAAAAAAACACCCCACTGAATGAAAAGAAAAGTGAGCTCTGGTTGCGCAGCAGCACACCTGTAGCTACATCTATTGCGATAGCATTTCTGTTCCTGAGTTTTAAATGACAAACGTCAACTCATGAATGCGCAGGTGCATTCACAGGCATATAGTAGTCAGACACTCTCAGTACTTATAGGTATGTACTTATTATTCATGCTAAGAAACAATATATTTATATTAACCACTTGAGCCCTATTTTGTAGGCTGATAATACTTATTGTCATGCGGTGAAACTAGCTAATCTACAATCTCATTGCATTGCGACTCATTGTGAGCTTGTAAATTGGCTATTTTTGGGCATTTGTCAAGATTGTGCCTCCATTACATGATTCCTGATTCATGATACATTCCATGAGAATCCTGCAGAAAATAGTCTCATCGTTTGTTACCGAGTCGAAGAATAATCCACCGCGGAACATCAACACAGAGCAATGGAGGATGGAAACTCGTTGACTTGCATTGAACTTAGTTTCATCATCATAAAGCGTCCTCCTCGTCACGATGTCCGCAACAAAGCCGGTATTTCTTAAAAGTTAGCAGAAAACGGCGAATTAAACAAATAAAACAAAAGGCGGGTTTAGGCGGATTCGGCAGGGAAACACAATGGGTAAAAATACTGGTTTAGCGGGTTCCGCAGCGAAACTGATAACATGCCCAAAAAAGTAGGGACACCCGTGGAAACTAAAGTGGTTAATATGTTATATTTTACATCAAGCAAAAAAAATCGTTTTGCAACTAATCAGTGGTGGGGTTGACCAAAAGCTTTTTCTTTTGCAGAGCATGGGTAATTAAGAGTAGTTTATAATAATTTATCATTACTACAACAACAACAACAACAACAAAAACAGCTGTATATCCAATCCGTTCCGTGGATGGCTCATCAGACTGAGTGAGACACAAGCATGCAGAAGCCCAGAAGCTGCTCTAGGAATAGAAGCAGAATACAAATGTCTCTGGGGGGGGGGGGGGTATAGTTAGGAGCCGTGCCAGCACAGCACAGCCTGGCCCGGCCACCCTAATGTGAGGTCAGTAATCAAGGCATACAGCTCTGCTGCGGGTCCCTGGACAGACCAGGAGGTCGCTTGGGATTCGCCCCCCTGTGGGGAGGGGGTATCATAAGGGGTTTGTGTGTGTGTGTGTGTGGGGAGAGGGGTGGTGGCTCTGTTGCCATGGACTCTGGTAGAGCGGCCCCCTTTGTCATGATAAAACCAAATAAGCAGGAGGGGGCGGGGCCATTTGAATGAGAAAGACGGCAAACAGTCACAGCAGAGAAGAGACTGAAAGTCTTAGCATTTGACTGAAGAGGATGCAGGCAAGAGAGGACAGGAAAAACAAGGGATCGGACGGGCAGCCGAGATAATGTGATTTGTGCGTGCGTGTGTGTGTGTGTGTGTGTGTGTGTGTGTGTGTGTTGCGTGCGTGTGCATACCACATAATTATGTTGCTTTTGAAATAGCAAGCAGCCAAATCCACGCCAAAAAGTAAATTTGTTCCTTAAATGAATGATTGAATAAATTAATGAGAGGTTCAGGAAGCATCACGCCACACACACACGAGGCCTTCCTTCATGTCCTCCAGCCAGTCTGATGACAGACAGATGGATAAACCTCTTGCTCCAGTCTCTCTCTGTCTGTCTCTCTCTCTGTCTGTCTGTCTCTCTGTCTGTCTGTCTCTCTCTCTCTCTCTCTGTCGCTCTCTCTCTCTCTCTGCAGACTTTCAGTGAGCCCAGATGACTGGCAGCCGAAATGGTGTGAATGCGGAAGAGGGGAGAGAGTGGGGGGGGGGGGAGAGAGAGAGAGAGAGAGAGAGAGAGACTGCTCTGTCAATAATGACGACACTAGAGAGAAAGAAAGCAAAGATATACCTGTTTTCTAGCTTTTTTGGACATTACATCACAGCTAAGGTCTATGGACCTTTTAAATGTTTGTTTAGAGCACTTTAAACAAACATTATCGGGCGTCCCTCACTTCACATGAGTGTGATTTTCTTTTAAAGGAAGCGGAGAGTGTAACTTCAGTACAGGAGTAGGCAAAACGTGACTGGAGAATAGAAAGCAGAGCGATGGAAGAGAGAGAGTGAGTGTGTGTGCGTGCATGTGAGTCCGTCCGTCCATCCGTCCGTGCACATGAAGACGAGACCTTGCAGAAGTGACACATCTGCAGCCTCTCTATGCTGTGTGTGTGTGTGTGTGTGTGTGTGTGTGTTTGTTCGTCTGCATTCATTTACATGTGGAAATGGTTTTCGGCACTGTTATACTTGCACAGACAGCTCCCACTATATAGGACTAAAGCTGCTGTTGCAGTTGTTGTTGTTGTGCAACAGAGTTGCGTGCGTATGTGTGTGTGCGCGTGTGCGTGTGTGTGTGACTTGACGTTGAGGTCTCTGTGTGCCAGGCCATCTCGTATAATACCCCCAGAAGTTTCCCATGAACAATCGGGCATGCTGGGAAGTGTTAACAGGTTGGGGAAGGAAGGGGGTCAGGGTTAGGCCAGCTGGGTCACGGCAGGGGAGAGGGACAGTGGGAGGCCATGAGGGAGAGAGAGAGAGAGAGAGAGAGGGACAGGGGGAGGCCGAGAGAGAGAGGGACAGGGGGAGGCCGATAGAGAGAGAGACAGGGGGAGGCCGAGAGAGAGAGAGAGGGACAGGGGAGGCAGAGAGAGAGAGAGAGAGAGAGAGAGAGAGGGGGGGGGGGACAGGGGGAGGCCGAGAGAGGGGGGGGGGGAGGCAGAGAGAGAGAGAGAGGGGGGGGGGGGGGGGCAGGGGGAGGCCGAGAGAGAGAGAGAGAGAGAGAGAGGGACAGGGGGAGGGAGAGAGAGAGAGAGAGAGACAAGATGTGAAGAAGTGAAACAGACCAGCAGGAGGAGGAGACCGGAGGCCAGGCTCTTGACGGAGGGAGACAGATGGACCCAGTAGAGATAAGACGGACGGCCGAGGCAGAACTAACACATGCAATGCTTTCTTAAACCAGACCCACCATTTGGAGGGAGGGAGAGAGAGAGGGAGAGAGAGAGAGAGAGGCGCAGTCTAACCCTCAATCTTACTCCCTCTGGCCTCCTACTGTAGCATGCACGCACGCACGCGCACGTGTGTGTGTTTGTGCATGTGTGTCTGTCCTAAAGAGACTCTTATACGGACATCTTTCTTTGGGGAACAATCTCGGCACGTCCCGTATTCCGTAATGGGGAGCAGAGGTTAGTCAGTGTAGTGTAAGCGCTGCCGGTGGCCCGCGGTGAGGACAAGGTATGTTGTGAGAGGAACAAAAAACACATGAAAAAACAAAGGTGTTGGAGACAGGTCCCATCAATCAGCACAGGAGCTCCACCTCTCTCATCGGACCACACACACACACACACACACACACACACACACACACACACTGTTGGGCGGGTGAGGGAGGGGGGGGTTCATTATTTCCGGAATGAAGGAAAGCGGGGGAGAGAGAGAGAGGAAAAAAGAGGCAATACCGGAACTATACCTGTGTGGGGCTGTGTGCCTGCCTGGGGGGGACGTTTTAGAGGCTCGCGCACACGCTCTGGCCACCGTCTGTTTGGCGGAATTACTTTCCTTAACTGCTTGAGCTGAGACGGGATGTGTTTACGTGTGTGTGTGTGTGTGTGTGTGTGTGTGTGCTTGCACACGTGCGTCAGTGTTGATTTTGTCGACTAATACTATGACGAAAGATGTTCGTCGAATACCTTTTGTCACTGATGAAAACTAAATGGAAACTAAATGAAAACTAAGCTATGATGACTAAAACTAAGACTGAATATATTGACAAAGGAAGGGACTAGTGGACAAGAGATCCAGTATAAGTCATTTTACACTTGGCTGCATGCTGAAAATAGCAGATCTACAAGCTCAGCGCGTCGCACTTCGACGCGCTGTGAGCTTGTCGATCTGCTATTTAAATCAGCCATTACGTCAAGGCCCGCCAAAATACATCTTAGTTGACTAAATCAACTGCAGATTTAGTCGACCAATGTCTTGATACATGTCTTGATATTTAGTCGACTAAAATTAGACTAAACACAAAAACATTTCAGGTGACTAAAATGTGACTAAAACTAAATGATAACTATTGAAGACACTACGACTGAAGCTAAAATCAAAATTTGCTGTCAAAATCAACGTGTGTGTGTGTGTGTGTGTGTGTGTGTGTGTGTTCAGGGAGTGGAATGTTTCTTGCAGAGTTGTGTTGAGTTACAGGAGTGTCTTTATAATTATTATTACTGCCTTCAGCATAGTGTACACACACACACACACACACACACACACACACACACACACACACACACACACACACACACACACACACACACATGTTGGTATAGTTCCCCACCACCCCTTCCCCCCTCACATGATGTGAATCCCCATCGGCGCACACACACACACTTTTTGGACGCATTTCTGTAATGCAATAAAAAAACTGGAAACTTGGAATTTCTCCATGTTTTTTTTTGTTATAATAAAGCGTTTTACAGAGTGTGTTGAGATCGATCCGCCTTTGAGCAGAGGGAATGTACAGAGTTGCGATTGTGTGAGTGTGTGTGTGTCTGCGTCTGCATGTGCTTGTGAAGTTGTGTGTGTGTGACTGCATGTGTGTGTGTGGCTGTGTCAAAGAGAATCTAACTAGATGTTTGGCTTCAGCCTATACAGTATACCACACTAGCCAACAACATGTATAGCTCTCTGGCAGCATGCATGTCTCCATGTCGCTCAGTGATTAGTCTCGTGCCAGACATTCTAGGTGGGTATGGATGAAAACCATGCCGACGTATCGCAATTTCAGCACGAGCCCCCCCGAGAGTTGGCTTTGATAGGCTGTGGATGTGTACAGTACCTATACTCCACTGACACGCTTGCTTCCTTCCATCCGTGCCTTCGTAGCAAATCAGAGGACAGCGCGCGTGCATGCACGCATGCACACACTACTCACGCACAGGAGGACTTGGAGATTCTCCCAGAAGAGATGATTTTATGCTCTTTGGAGCCGAGCTGAGTTTTTTCTCTATTTCATCCTTGGCCTGCAAGATCTTTATACCGAGGTTGAAACCATAGATTCTCCATGGCTGTGTTGTGAAAGACAGAACAGACAGAGAGAGAGAGAGAGGGAAAGAGGGAGAGAGAGATGGAAAACAGAAGAGTCAGGCTACGCTCGGGTCAAGGTTTTCAGAGCTTTAGGCACACTGTCAAAAACCTGGGGTGAAAAAAAAATAGAGAGAAAAGCAAACGCAAACAGAAAAGAAGAACGTGTATACACGCCCCTCCCCTACCCCCCCCTCCCCCTCCCCTTCTTGTAACCGCTTCCGTTTTGGACCTTTCTGGCCGCTTTCCTCTCTGATGGGCAGATGACTGGAGTTTTTATCAGTTTTTTGTGTGGAAATCTTCCTGTTCTGCTCATGCGCACACACACACTCGCACTCGCACACGCACGCTGACTGCTTGGCATTGGCATCTCTGCTGAAGGGGGTGAGGAACTTTGGGGGCGGGGCCTATATATCTAAAGCTCTTTATTGTTGTAAATGTTTCATGTGTGTGTTTGCCTCTCACCCCCCCCCCCCCCCCGCTCTGCTATGGCCGTATAACGTCACTGCATGCCCAGACTCGCTGTAGAACAGTGGTTCTCAAACCCAAATGTGACACTTTTTAGCCCACCGGACACCCCCTGTGTTCTTCACTTTGAGAACCACTGCTGCACCACACACACTCACTGGACACTGGTGTTCTCCATGTGGAGGGCTCCTCCTCCTCCTTCTAACTGACAACATGCATCACACTGTGACGGTGGAATAAGAGAGTGGCAACACTATCGTTGACTCCCATTGTAACAATGGAATGCGGAAGTGCTCATTCTATCTCAATGGGATAGTTCCAATGTTTGGAACTATAGCCCATAGGCACCCGCTTTGCGGCGAGATCAAAGCGTGTCGCCACTCTCTAAAAGGCTCATTGATAGTCTGGATTTCCTGTGGCGGGGTGACCACCGTACTACAACATGACGTCACAAGCCGCGGTGAAGAGCAAACCACCGCCCCAGCCCTTCTCTCTGTTTTTACTCGCCACCGCTCAACGTTATTTCATCTCCGGTGGTCACCTCACCACCGGAGCGGTGGTCACCTCACCACCGAAAATCCAGACTATGAATGAGCCTTCACTATTCCTACTCGGAGTTATACAACATGCACCGCAAAACTGTTAACCCGCAAATTAAACCCAGTGTTCATTTTACCACTTTCAACCCGGCAATGTCCCTAATTTTGGGACATTGCCATTGTAGGTGAACACAGATTTCCCCCCCAGAAATAGTTAAAATAGCTAGATCTGCATTATATGCATATATACGGCTTAAAGGACCACTTCACCACTTTTCAGCGTATCTTCATATAATTGGTCCTCACTAATGTTCGTGATAAAACACCAGTGCCACGCATTTTTTCTACTCGGTCTGTGTCTCATAGGAGGGCTGTGGGCAGTTCAAAAACTCATCCACCAGTGACATCATCGATAGGCAGATTTTGTTTTATTTTTTAAAACATTTAGATTTGTATTATCGTGAGAACGATGGCTTCCATTTTCGCATTGCAACTTTTCAGGAATAGAAAAGCCTGCAGTTTCTATTAGCTTGGATTCTCCATTGATGATGTCACTGGTGGACGGGTTTCTGAACTGCCCACAGCCCTCCTATATGAGAGCAAGTAGAATTTTTTTTGTCGCATTTTAGCATGAACATTAGTGAGGACCAATTATATGAAGGTAGGTTGAAAAGTGGTGAAGTGGCCCTACAATTAAATCTCTGAGAGTATAAAATGGGTTGAATATTCATCCATTTGCTTAAATGAACACTGAGGATTTGCCTGCTCTCTTCTATATGACTCGTTGATTGAAATGCATCCATTTGGGATTTATGTGGTGTTTTTTTTTTCTTCTTACACTATGGCTCTTTTTTTCCCCTCCTTTTTGCCTGTCCTCCCCTCCTTCTTTTTTCCATGCACCCTTCCTCTGTTCCCTCCCTCTCTCCTTCACTCCTCCCTTCCTTCCTTCCAACCCTCGACCCCGATTTCCCCCCCCACCCCCCCGCTCTACAGAGGCGGCGCCGAACAACAACAAATACCAAATCTCTAAGCCCACCGTGTGCTCGCTCCACCCGGGGGAGCTGCTGAAGCTCAACTGCCCCCTGCCCGCGTCCACGGCGGAGGGCGGGGGCTCCACCATCACGTGGACCAAGGACGGCAGCTCCCTGGGCGCCAACAACCGCACGCTCATCGAGCAAGAGGTGCTGCAGATCCGTGACGCCACGCACAAGGACTCGGGCCTGTACGCCTGCACCAGCATGGGCAGGGACACGGTGTGCTTCATAGTGAACGTCACAGGTGAGTCGGGGACGAGGCACGCACGGTCGCACGCCTGCGAGGACAGGGACAGGGTAGGGCGATGATACGGTGACAGCTGGAGGAAGAGACTGAGAGGCAGCAGGTCTGCCGCCCCCCACCCTATACTGAGTGGATAAGGACACTCTCTCTGTCTGTCTGTGTGTGTGTGTGTGTGTACCTGTGAGGGTATCATGGAGTGTGTGTGTGTTTGGATTGTACACCTAACGGAATATGTTTGTGATGATAGTTTGGCTAAGTAGTGTTGGACGAGAGTTAGATTTTTGACAGTCATCATCGATATCAACATCGAGTTTATATATTTAGTTTTGTTTTCTTTCTTTCTTTAAAATAGTTTAAACAAGGAACGGTTTAGCAATAACGAGATTCTTTCTAAAAATGGTTCTCAAGAACACTAGAGATTGATCCATCATCTCTAGAACACTAGAGATTGATCCATCATCTCATAGAACACTAGACTTTTTTGTGAGCGTTATTCCGGACAGAATATGTTTGTGATGATGGTCTGGCTCTATTAGGGATGGACGAGTGAGTTTGATTGTTTTTAATATCAAAATCGAGTTCATGTATTTATTAGTTTTGTTTTCTTTATTTAAAATAAATAAATAATGAATGGTTTAGCAACAGAAATACCCAGATTCCTTTTGAAGAATCTGTCCCAAGAACACTAGATTGTTTGATCATGTACATCGCCTAGTTTGAATGACTCTTTACACTACGTTAACAGCACATAGTTATTCCAAAACACACACATCAAAGAGAGGGCATTTATTCGTGAGTGTAATGCCTATATGATCGCACCATCGTACGCTGGTGTCCCACGTTAAGACAACAGCAGATTTTACGACGCGCTGTGAGCTTGTAGATCTGCTATACTTTCAATGCGGGACACCCGCGTACAATAAACTATAAGCGTGAATCGGGGGCGTGAAGCGTAAGAGATGGCAGTAACCCTCTGGTTGCTCTGTGCAGATGCCATCTCGTCGGGGGATGATGAAGATGACACTGAGAGGTCCGAGGACACGGGGGCTGACGGAGAACAGATCAGTGAGTATCAACATGGGGCTGACGAAAAGACACACGGCTAGCGCTCTCATCATCACGTATATACAGACCACAGCAGTGTGTGTGTTGATTTTGACAGCAAATTTAGATTTTAGTTTTATTCATATAGTCTCTTGAATAGTTTTCATTTAGTTTTAGTCACCTTGGAATGTTTTAATGTTAGTTTAGTTTTAGTTGACTAAATATCATAATATTTTAGTCAACTAAATCTACAGTTGATATAGTCGACTAAAATGTATTTTGGCGGGCCTTGATGCCGTCGTAATGGCCGATTTACAACACGGGTGTCCAGGAACCGAGTTCACGGACACGGACGTTGGGGAGGTTTCCTGGACGCCCCCCTCCCTCCCCCCTCCACTATCACTTCCTCCTCCACTATCACTTCCTCCTGTAGCTGTGGTTCCCTAATAGCACGTCAAAACATCATAACGGAATGCCTCACCGAAACGACCAGTCAAAGACTTCCACAAGGGGCCTAATCCCTGAATCACAGTAATCTCCTTATAGCTTTGTCAGTGTTTATTAGCGCAGTAAAGACATGGCGATTGTGTGTGTGTGTGTGGGGGGGGGGGCAAGGCAAGGCAGCTGTGCAGCGGGTCACAGATTCACCCCTCCATCCAGACTTGTATCAGCTCTGTTCCTCCTCCTCCTCTTCACTCACATTGCTGCTGTTCTATATAGCGTAGCATTCCTGTCTAGACCTATACACTCTGAGGCTTGGAGCGTGTGGTGTGGTGGTGGTGGTGTGTGGGTGGGTGGTGAAGTTTGTGCTGTGTGTGTGTGTGTGTGCGTGTGTGTGTGTGTGCATGCGTGTGTGTGTGTGTGTGTGTGTGTGCGTGCTCCAGGGAAGGTGAATTCCTTACATTCCTTCAGCCAGTGTCTCAGGTAGTCAGGCCCCATGGAGCCAGCCAGCCAGTCAGCTGGGCTCATCCATTATGAAAGACGCCCATCTGGACCCACTTACCCCCCCCCTTGTGTGCGTCCGTGTGTGTGTGTGTGTGTGTGTGTGTGTGTGTGTGAGAGAGAGTTTTGTTTCCTGAAGCATAATTACTTGTATGCATATGCATGTGTCTCAGTTAGTGATGTGTTAATTTTCGCTTTTGCATGCACGCACACACGCACGCACGCACACACGCATGCACGCACACAACCAAAATCGTGCTGAAATGAAGATGAGGGCTTCCACATCTTGTTAAAATTCTCGACACGCACACTGCGTCTCACTGTGAGTCGCCCTCCAGTTTTGGGCTGACTGTAATTGCCTGAAATCCATTAAATGTAGCGGGTGGGACTTGGCAAGGAGACGGAATGGGGGGGGGGGGGGGGGGAGTAATGACTCTGACGGTTCTAAAGCTGGTTGAAAACAAAACAAGGCTCTCGCCGTCCTTGCTTGTACATTTTGTCTTTACTTTGTATTTCATTTTCTGTTTAATAACACCAAAACAGTGACAATGTTTATTTTATTATTATTATTATTATATAAAATTGTGGGGGAGAGAAAGGAATGCTGTGTGGAGAGGGGAGAGAGAGAGACAGTTGGACTGGGTGGAGAGGGGAGAGAGAGAGAGACAGTTGGACCAGGACCAGCTCTGTTCTCTGAGCACACGGCGTCGAGCTCTGGCACCAGGCCCGAGGAGTGCTGGGGGGGTTGCCAGGGTTTGCGAGAGAAACAAGCAACCTGGTCTATGAAGACAAGCCCAAAAGAAGTGAGCCCTTATACCTTTTAAACAGGCACATACATGGGCTATTTTCCCAAAAATTTTGAACTTTTAGATTTCTTACTAAAATCATGCGTGTGGGTCCCTGGCATAAAACGTTTTCAGATGGGGTGGGTCCGCTTTAATTTAAATCCTGTTTTATACAACATTGCGAAACATGCCCAAAGTCGCTTATAACAAACGGACATGGCAACACTGGTATGTATGCGTGGGAGGGAGCGAGAGTGGGGAATGCAGCGTTATATATGCTCTCGTGGTGTCAAACAAAAAAACAGGCTGAGTTTTAGTCTCTGCTGAGCAGAAAGCGTTGATTTGACTAATTTTTTATTTTTTTCCCCCTTTTTGATTGAACAACGTGGCCTCATAAAAAATAACAAGGGAGGCGAAAGTTTTGTTGCCGTGGCGAGTGGGGGGGGGGGGGGGGGGGGGTCTTTGGACAACGTCAGCAGTGTTATTAGAGGAGACGGAAGGCTCTCCATCCGTGAACCCAGGCTGTTCGTTGGGGTGTAATGGGCGGTTTGGTAGTACTATAGCGTTATGATGACATCATTCAACCGCAAGGTTGGAAGGAGCTCGGCATTCAATGGATGACTTGCATGTTTATCACTGTGTTTACCCTAAGCTGGTATACATTATCTCATACATTCATTCTCCGTGTAGTGTATATACCTCCCGTTTAACAAACAACCACGTAATGTTGCAACAGGCCGGAGAGTATATTATGCCGTGGTATATAGCTCAGCTTTGAGAGAGAGAGAGAGAGGGAGAGAGGGAGAGAGGGAGGGAGAGAGAGAGAGAGAGAGGGAGAGAGAGAGAGAGAGGGAGAGAGAGAGAGAGAGAGAGAGAGAGAGATTTTGCTTCCGCTGAGATGCACTCGGGCACTGCATCTCGTGCAGGGAACCGTCCAGACTTAAATGGTTTTGACTCGTATGAGCTTTCGGGTTAGATAACCTCAGTTCACCCCAGGGCAGGCCCATCTAAAAGCGTAAACAGCCGTGAGCCCAGTTCCGGACACATGAGGGCTGCTGCAGGGGCCAGGAGGGAGGGAGGGAGGGAGGGGGAGGGTGTTCCTGGAAGCTCTAGCTGGTTGGATGGTGAGAGTTTTTGGCCTCATCTGGACAGGGGTTTGGAGGAGGGGGCGGGGGCGGGGGGTTGCCGTCGTTTGAAGTGCTGTTGCCCCCTCCTCCGGATGGGGGAGAGCATGGGAAACGACGGACGCTCACTTTTCATGTGCCGGCCGCCTCATCCTCTGACCCCAGCTGCCAGTCTGGGGTCGAGAGGTCAGCCTCCGAGAGAGACAGTCTCACGGCGTGGGCCCGGCGGGTCACCCTCGACTTAATCTGTCTGCGCTTGTTTCTGAATGGACCGATGGGGGCGATGACAGCCAGAGTGGACTGACGCGGTGGCGGGTGGGTGGGGGTGTGGGTGGATGAGGATGCGGAGTAAAAAGAGAGGTGGTGCAGATAGCGAGAGTGAAGAAGATGAGAGAGAGAGAGAGAGAGCCGTGTGCTAATTATAGCTCAAGCACTCTCCCGTTTCCGGAAGGAAGATCACTGTTTACTGACCTCACTATCAAACTGTGTCCTGTCCTGTCCTGTCCTGTCCTGTCCTGTCCTGTCCTGTCCTGTCCTGTCCTGTCCTGTCCTGTCCTGTCCTGTCCTGTCTTATGTCCTGTCCTGTCCTGTCCTGTGTCCTTTCCTGTCTTATGTCCTGTCTTATGTCCTGTTCTGTCCTGTCCAGTGGGCATGACAGAGAAAATGATGTGTGAGGAGGTGGCTGATAGTGTGCAGATTGTACAGGCGGTGAGAAATGTTCAGGAGGAGGAGAGGGGGGGGGAAATAGCTTCTTAAGTGAGTGTATAAGCATAAATACCGGTAGCCAATCCACAAGCTCACAATGCATCACATGAGCGTGTATTTTGGCTATTGTCAGTTTGGGACAGTGTCATACTACTGGGTATAAATCAGGCTTAATAAGAGATGGTACGTGCATGGGCGAGAGACGCAACATGTCACTGTGTGGCGTGAGCTCAGCCCATACTGTAGGTAGCAGTGTTCCTTTCATGGGATTTCCACGATTCCCTCTGTTCCCTTGTCCTCCTGCTACATGGAGAGGAAGCAATGGTTGGCTGGGGGGGGGGGGGGGCATTGGCGTTGTTGTTGTTCTTTCACTCTCCCCAGTTTCTCTTCCCTTCCGAGCCCCCCATCTGCTTAGGCAATCACGCTCCCAGGTGCAGATGGAACGGACGGGTGTGTGTGTATGCATGTGTGTGTGTGTGTGTGTGTGTGCGGGAGACACAGAGAGAGAGAGAGCAGGGATCCAGCTCAGTGTCAAGAGATCGACATAGGGGTGGGCATACACGAAACACGTCCAAGGTGATAGATTCGGGCAACAAGCAGGAGAGATAAGCATTCCGAGCCGATGTAATCTGGTGCTAAGTGTGCAATGCAGGGCTCTGACATTCCTACATCTTAGGGAAACGTGACATTAATTTTCTCCCTTCCGATGGCTCCTGTAATGATTTTCCAAAGGGTGATAAGTATCCTTTGGCCCCGCCCCCACCATCCATATCTTAGCCAAGTGACGGGCGGATAAACACGCAAGCTATGCTAATTGGAGGAAGTGGAAGGGAAAAAAAAGCTGCTAAATGGAATGAGATTAAATTGAATGTGATGGTCTAGTTAGCCCTCTTGGCAACGCCCGAGCACATTTCTCCACTCTGAACCAATGTTGTTTTTTTTCTCCCCTTTCCCTTTTTGCGACACCCCGCAGAGCCTGGTGGAGGGGAAGCATGCGTGTTGTTTTTTGTGTGCTCTGTGTGTGTGTGTGTGTGTGTGTGTGTGTGTGTGTGTGTGTGTGTGTGTCGCTGTGTTTTTTTTGGCAGCACATTTAGATTATAGTTTAGTCATAGTCTTTGGAATAAAACTTCATTTAGTTTAGTCATATTTTAGTCACCTGAAATGTTTTAGTATTAGGCTAGCTTTAGTCGACTAAATGTCATAAGATTTTAGTCGACTAAATCTACAGTTGATTTAGTCGACTAAAATGTATCTTGGCGGGCCTTAATGGCTGATTTTACATGTATGCTGAACATAGCCGATCTACAAGCTCACAATGCAAGATTGGCTATTTCCAGCCAAGTTTTGCCAAGTGTAAAATGCCTTGATCTCTTGTCCACTCCCTAACATTTTAGTCTAGTTTTAATTTTTTCATTAGTCATCGTAGCTTAGTTTTCATTTGTTTCGGTTTAGTTAGTCAGGTAGTCGACGAACATTTTTTGTCATAGTTCTTTGTCGACAAAAACAACACTAAACTGCAACATGGAAATTGGCTAGTAGCTGAGAAAGTCCTTGGACCGATGCACACTAACTAACTCTCCTCGGTCCCTCGCTCTGTAGGGTAGCCTATATCTGCCTTATCGAGACTCAAGCTTCTCCAGTCGAGTTGAAAACTCACACACACACCAACAGGAGCATAACAGAGGGAGTGGTGGGGTTTTTTTCTCCGAGGGGGCACAGGCTAAAACAGAGGGATGTTGCTGGCTTTAGAAGTGGCCGATATATCTGTATCGCGATACCGTTGCCTTTTTGCGATACTGATATTGCACGTGTTCATACCTACCTCGATAGCCATACGATATATTGTGCAGCCTTGGTACTAATAATGTTTAGCGTTCCCGCGCTGACCCCCAGTCATTTGTTCCTCCCGCCAGGCGCCCCCTACTGGACCTCCATGGAGAAGATGGAGAAGAAGCTGCACGCGGTGCCGGCCGCCAACACCGTCAAGTTCCGCTGTGCAGCGGGAGGCAACCCCAAGCCCAGGTTACGCTGGCTGAAGAACAGCCGGCCGTTTCGCCAAGAGGACCGCATGGGAGGCTTCAAGGTATGGGGACTAGACAGTAAAACCATACATATGATAGAGGACCGCATGGGAGGCTTCAAGGTATGGGGACTAGACAGTAAAACCATACATACTGTATCATAGAGGACCGCATGGGAGGCTTCAAGGTATGGGGACTAGACAGTAAAACCATACATATCATAGAGGACCGCATGAATGAATGAATGAATGAATGAATGAATGAATGAATGAATTTTATTTATATAGCACCTTTCCAAACATATAGTTACAAAGTGCTTTACAGGCAGGTTATAAAACAGTAATCATAAAAAAACATCAAAACAACAAAACATCAAGACATCAGAAACAATAAAACATGAAAAAACAACGGGTCATCAAAACAATTAGCCCCCTAAGAGCCAAGGGCAGAGAGTTCCAGAGCAAATGTCTTCTGAATCCTAACAGTTTTCTGAAAACCCTATGTCTCAATACCAGTGGTGCTCAACCTTTAGAAAACCCTATGGCTCTATGTCAGTGGTGCTCAACCCTTTTCATGTCAAGGACCCCCAGAATTATCTTTATTTGGCCGCAGAAACCATGTTTTTCCAGGGATATGGAGATATAGGGGTAATCGGGTCCAGAGTCCGGACAACCGGCTATGCGACGGACTCGACACCGGGCACTGCACTCCCTGTGGGGGTGTGGAACGCGTGTCGGTGGGGCCAACGGTTCTCGAGTTACGTGGATTACGGACGTACACAGTACAGAGACATTTATAGAACAACCTACTTGTGCCATTTTCATTCTGAAAGGTAACAGTTTTTATATAGTAGGTAACGGCGCTACCAGTACCTACGCTACAGGACACTACAGTACTTGTGTAATTGTTTTGTAAGTTGTGCTCATTGGAAGCGTGGTCTTGCAGTATGGCAAAAATACAAGGGGTTAATTTAACTGTTAATCACATGAACCCTAGCGTCCCTATTGTGTGCAGCATGTCATAATGGGCGGAAATTACCTGTAGATTGTCTGCATGTGGGGAAGAGTTCTTTGTAGGACGTTCCTCTGGGGTTTAAGTGCTTAAACACTTTTAACCTGGCGTCCCTTTTTCGGCCAGGTGAAAATGTATATATACTGTATATATACCCTATCTCACAGAAATTCCCATCCATCCCCCTTTCCACCCTTGACTGGGAAACCTGATAGTAGAGGAGAGGAGCGCATGGCTCCTCCAGCCTGCTGTGAAATTGGGATTGTTCCACCCGTGTGCCTCATGATCTCGCCGGGATAGCGTCTCCTATACTCTGTAACCCCCGAAAAGGCTCTCGGCCGGCCCTCACAGCCCGTCAGACGAAAAGAACGCGACTGCAAAGTGTTAAACAACGCAGCGGGACCGTGACGTAGAGAGCAAGACAGGAAAAAGGTAGAGTCAAGAGTTGAAGTGAGTTTGAGATCAGAATGCTGAGGTAACTCCAAAAGCATGGGGAACTGGTCCCACAGGCTTATATACAGCTCAGTGCGTGAGGCCTATTGTTATGAAATGTGAAGTGTGAGTGATTTATACGTGCTATTATTGCAGAGCTGGTTAAAGTTTAAACAATATATTCTCTGCAAACATGCAACACGGCAGAGTCTCTGTTTGCTGTTTCACCATAAAACCGAGCAACAGTGTAATCAACGAGTCACTCGAAACCATTAATGGGCAAATGACAGTTAGCCTAAGTCAGGATACAGACAAAGTATATGGTTGGCCCAATATTTACCCATTTAGACCTGAAGACGCATCCGTGTCACCTTTATAGCTTTCAACCACTTTAACCATTATTTTAAACTTTAGCTGGTGAAAATTAGCAGATCTGCTGTACAAGCTCGTAGCGCAGCACCGAGTGCCGTGCTACGAGCTTGTAGACCTGCTATTGTTTTGAACAATTGCAGGCCACAAATCCTTGAATGTATATTCTTTCACAGCGAACGCTTTTTACTCCAATCTTTCCCTGGAACAACATATTTTCAGATGTGGGTCGGTGGCCAAATACATATAATTTTTGTGGTCCTTCACATGAAATCGTTTGAGAACCATTGATATAGAAACGTTTTTTCAGAAAACTCTGGTGATTTTAGAAGACATTTGTAGAATCATGTCACCAGGTCTTCATGGGTTAACATGTGTACACATACTTGATGTTGCATCATTGCTTGTAATTCTACAATCATAGACAGGTCTGAGGTCGTCATTTCAATTGTTTATTCAATAAAATAGGGCATTTAGATTTCTATCTATAAATGCACATTGTTGTGGTCAGAACAAGAGATCTTTGTCTCCCTGGTAAAAAGAAAAGAAAAAGAAAGTTGTCTTCTCGCCCCAAAAGCCCAATCTGTATTCGGGGAAAGTGAAACATTTTAAGCAGATTTATTTGTTCTGAAAATACCTGATTCTGCATGTCATGGGAAAGTATGGTCCAGACTGAGTCTCAAATGTTTTATTTCCTCCCGAAAAGTGCTAGAGTTTAATCTGAACGTCAGGAATTCCTCCTCAGTGACGTCTGTTTGGACTGGAGTCTTTTTTTATGGCGTGGCTAGCCGTGTGTGTGTGTGTGTGTGCGTGTGTGTGCGTGTGCGTTTGTGTGCGTGTGCCACAGAAGTGCCTTCACTAAATTAATTTTTCACATTATGTTTTATGCTTCTTTTTATAATGGAAGTCACAAGTCAGTGGTTAGACTGGTCAGGCTGAAACCAAGCTTGCCCACATTTGGAGTCATAATGTCACAGACCAGTGGTTCTCAACCTTTTTATAAGAAGTACCGTCTCAGAAAATGTGAGATGTTAAAATAAAGAGCGTATAGCTGCCCTGTCTTAGTTTGTTCCATGCCTGTAAGCCAATAATGCTGCTGCTGTGACGAAACTAATAACTAATCGGCACAACTGATGTCTAATCACTAATCGGCACATCTGATGATATTTCTAACATAACTAATGACTAATGACTAATTGGTCCTCAAATCTTCTATTAACGGCTAGGTGTGCTGTCATGCTCATTTCAGCACGTCTGGAGAGCCTATTTCAACCAATTGCTTGGTCAAAAGAACTACCTGTAGTAATATAAATGTTTCATTCCACTTTTGTCTTTTTTTATTTTTTATTGGGCGACTCCTCTGTGTACCACTAGAGACACCAGACGTCACAGGCTTGTTGAAATATTTAATACCAGCCTCTCGGTCTAATGGATGCAGGAGCAGTTTATGTTGAATTATATCTGCTAATTTATTCCCCCCCCCCCCGCGCCTTCGCCTGGGCTTTCAGCAGACTTCATTACTGTTCGGACGTAAAAGAGCGACAAAGTGTGGCGGGAACTTGCAGACAATGTGCCAGTCACTCAACCAGTTGAATACCCTTTAGAAACCGCAACATTTTTTTGTCAACAAAACGCTGGACAAAAGCCGTACCTGTGCCCTACCCTGTGAGGTAATGTCAGTCTATTGTACTGTTGCCAATGCCATACACACAAACAGTAGCAATAGTCTTGCTTCACTGTGTGTGTGTGTGTGTGTGTGTGTGTGTGTGTGTGTGTGTGTGTGTGTGTGTGTGTGTGTGTGTGTGTGTGTGTGTGTGTGTGTGTGTGTGTGTGTGTGTGTGTGTGTGTGTGTGTGTGTGTCTGTGTGTGTCTGTGTGTGCTGGTGGCTATTGTTGGTTAACACCTGGGAATTCCATAGGCTATATGTGTGGTGGCTCAAAACGTATTTGTAAAAAATACCCTAACCTAACCCTAACCGCAAGCACGACGTAACGCATGTCAGGCCAACGCATGTCGGGCCAACGCATGTCGGGAGCGTGCCACGACCCTTGTGAACTTGTAGTTTTTTCGTATTAAAAAAGACAGATTATTGAAAATGTTTTCACATTTGACCAAAATATCGATGTCCGCCATAGTTTATGTGCTTTAAAACAAATGCAAATCATCACTATCACTTCTAAACATTATTTTAGCAATGTTTTGTGTGATTCCTGCCATTAAAAAAAAAACTAAATTGCACAGGGTAAAACTCTTCAAAGGATTGCAAAGCCCATAGATCAGTAGGCTAGTTCTTTTCCCAGCGGTCAAGGTGAGCCGCAGGCTCATAAGAAGGCGGCGTCATGTTGCCCAGACATTCCACGGAAATCAGCCTGTCATCAGCGTTAATATTGTTTTCCAGTGTGAACGCTGCCTCAGCACTCACCTTTCAATCCCCCATGTGTGTGTGTGTGTGTGTGTGTGTGTGTTTTGTGTGTGTTGTGTCTTTGACGTCACTATAACACCAGTGCACTGGTTGGTCTCCCTGTGTTTTTCCAGGTGCGGAGCCAGCACTGGACTCTGATCATGGAGAGTGTGGTGCCGTCGGATAAGGGCAACTACACCTGCCTGGTGGAGAACCAGTACGGAGCCATCAACCACACCTACACCCTGGACGTAGTGGGTCAGTACCACACCCGTCTGTCTGTCTGCATGCTGTGGAGGGGAAAGCGTAAAGAGAGGGAGGGGTGGGACGATGCATAAGGGCCATGGTTACCAAACTTTTTAGCCCGTGACCTAAAAGAGAGATTTGATGTCTCCCCCGCAACCCAAACTAGTGAAAATAGCCGATCTACAAGCTTGTAGATCTCCTATTTTAATATTGATTGATGATCAATTGTGTCCTGTATGCGCTCATAACACTCTGGCAGCGGTCCGTTAAAAAACGGAAATGGAATATCCGCTGGTCTTATGCTGTCAACGGGGATGCACATTCTTAGAATGCTAATATCTAGTGTGCGTGCGTGCTTGCGTGCGTGGCTGCGTGCGTATATGTGTGCGTGTGCGTGCGTGAGCGTGCAGTGTTTGATCCCCCAGGTGCATTCTGTAGAGAGCAGGTGCTGGGAACAGATTGCTGCCAAGTCTTTTACCAGTTTAAAAGAGTTTTTGTGTGTGTGTGTGTGTGTTTTACATAACGCAGTCAATATTTTCAAATCATTAATTTTGTTAATGTTATTTTGCTCGAAGCACTCGGGGAGGCGTAGGGATTATATTTAATCCGAACGACTTGGTCCGGTTCTCCGTGTATACTGTCGCGTACACGCATGCACAGCATGCCGTATGTGGTATTTTCACTTTGAGTGCAGGGTGTTGATTTAGTTTTTTTAGTTTTAGTTATGGGTTAGGGTTAGTCTCATTTAGTTAGAAACTAAATAGTTTACATTTTAGTCACCTGAAATGTTTTAGTGGTAGTCTAGTTTTAGTTGACTAAATCTACAGTTGATTTAGTCGACTAAAATGTACTTTGGCGGGCCTTGATGCCGTCGTAATGACTGATTTTACACTTGCTGAAACTTGCCGCACTAGATCGGCTATTTTCAGCATGCAAACAAGTGTAAAATGACTTATACTGGATCTCTTGTCCACTAGTCCCTTCCTAACATTTTAGTCTAGTTTATATTTGTTGATGAAATTGTCAATATAATTAGTCTTGGAGTTAATCAGTGCAGCTTAGTTTTCATTGCGTTTCCATTTAGTTCTCATCAGTGGAAAAAGGTAGACGCCGAACATTTTTCGTCATAGTATTTTTAGTCGACGAAATCAACACTGAAATTACACACGTGCACAAACACGCTTAGTGCACGTTAAGTGAGCAGAGCACTAAAGACAGATTTCCATGTACTGTTTGTGAGCGTCGCTTTGTAACCCTGTGTGTGTGTCGCTGAGCAAACAGAACTGCTGCTCTCAGCAGTATTATTCTGGCAAGTTCAGACCCAAGTCACTCAACCCCAGCCTGCTGTGACCTTTGGATCATTCCATGTAAAGACACCCTTTTCTGCTCACTTTGCAAAAAATCAATATGGTTGTTGCAGAAGTGGGGTGATTGTAGGTCAATCTGTGCGTGCACACACACACACACACACACACACACACACACACACACACACACACACACACACGTGTGCACTTACAGGCTTATAGTATGTGTGTGCAGAACAGCTTTGCTCTTTGGTACCAGTGTTGATTTCGTCGACTAATACTATGACGAAAGATGCTCATCGACTACCTTTTTTCACTAAATGGAAACTAAATGAAAACTAAGATATTATGACTAAAACTGAGACTAAATATATTGACAATTTCGTCAACAAATAAAAACTAGATGTGATGGGACACACAATGGCACACAATGCGTTGTGAGCTTGTAGGTCTGATATTTTCAGCAAGCAAAAAATCAGCCATTACGAACGGCATCAAGGCCCGCCAAAAATGCATTTTTGTCGACAAAAAAACAACTGTGGATTTAGTCGACTAAAATCGCATGACATCTAGTCGACCAAAACTAGACCAACACTAAGGCATTTCGGATGGCTAAAAATGTGACTCGAACGAATGAATTCAACTTTATTCAAAAGGCTATGACTAAAACCAAAATCAACACTGCTTGGTATAAATGGACAGCGGGGTTTTCCTTGGCCTCACTGTGGCACCGCTATGCAAGCCAAGCGGGTCGATGGACATCAAAGCCTATTCCTCGACCCCCCCCCCCCCCCCCCCTCTGTCAATACTCTATTGATCGCTGATAAGTGATAACCTATATTGGTCACACAAGCACCAGCTGTTGACATCTGTACTTCTAGTGCCAGTAGGTCAGTCACGTGACGCCGTGTGTCCCCACCGCCACCGGGCATAGATAATGTAGATATAGACCCTCTAGGGGGGGATTCGTCCCCCTCCTTCCTGTCCTCACATCGTCCTCACCTGAACTGAGGTCCTTTTACACGCTACACACCATTTTGGATTTGTCGTTTTGCAGGGTTTGCCCAAAACATGAGAGTCGATCACTTTTGTGAGACGCGGTCAACTTGCAAGCTGCGTGGTTGAATGCAAGCACACGCGCACTAAGGCTGCACAATATATTGTTACCGTATCGTTATCGAGGTGTGAACATGCGCCATGTCAGTATTGCAAAAAGGCGACGGTATCGTCGATATATCGTGAGTAATTATGTCTATAGTTTTTTATGTTGCAACACTTACAATATAGAATATGACATTTTAACGGTAATATCGTATATCGTATCTTTATATCGTATCTTATTTATTTGGCATGAGTACCGAGATAAGACATTTTGTCCATATCGTGCAGCCCTAGTGTGCACGCACGCACGCTCACAGATCGAGAGAGGTACATGCAAATAAACACACACAACGCTGTCCACCCTTCCCTTATAGCCGGCCCCCTGCTTTGCCGTGCTGTATATAATATACCCAGGGCTCAGCCAAAAGCTCTCCATCAGACTGCTGTGTTTCTGTTGTTTTTTTCCTTTTTGGGGTTCTGTTTTACTGCACAGCAGTAAAGCCCCCCGCTCCCCCCATCTGGCTCCAGACGGGCCACTAAACCCCACCCCACCCCCCCTGCAACCTCTTGCTTCATTTGACTCCATCTTACTGGAGGAGGAGGAGGAGGAGGAAGAAGGAGAACTGGAGAAAAAGGAGGGGGAACAAGGCTCTTATCAGTCTCTTGGGCCCAAATAACACACCGGATCAGCCATTAAAAGCCCAGTCAAAGCAGCCTTTTTCTGGTTCAAACTGGCCACTGGGGAGAGAGGACATGGTCAGACACACACACACACACACACACACACACGCACACACACACACACACACACACACACACACACACACACACACACACACACACTTCCAGCCTAATCACCCACTGGCCCTTCAGTCCCAACTATAGTCGGTTCGCCACGCCACACTTTGTTGACAGACAGGCCGCCATGCGGGCACGCCTTCCTGCGCCATGCGGCTGCCTTCCCGTGCCCGTATGTGCCCTGCTGGCATTCGCCAGTGTTGATTTCGCCGACCATGACGAAAACATTTCGTCGACTACCTTTTTTCACAGACGAAAACTAAATGGAAACTAAATGAAAACTAAGCTATGATGACTAAAACTAAATACATTGACAATTTCGTCAACAAATAAAAGTTAGAAGAAAATGTTATAGGAAGGGACTAGTGGACAAGAGATCCATTATAGGTCTAAGTAAAAGACACAAGTCATTTCACACTTGTTTGCATGCTGAAAATAACAGATCTACTGTGACGCGTCATGAGCTTGTCGTGAGCTTGTAGATCCGCTATTTTCAGCAAGCGTAAAATCTGTCATTATGACGGCATCAAGGCCCGCCGAAATACATTTTAGTGACATTTAGTCGTACTAAATCTAAACACTAAAACATTCCAGGTGACAAAAATGTGACTAAAACTAAATGAAAACAGAGACTATATGACTAAAAACTAAAACCAAAATGTGCCTTCAAACTCAACGCTGGCGCCATGCTGCTGCTGCCTTCCTGTGCCCGTGTGCCCTGCTGGCATCCACCACCTCGTCCTTCCTGACCCCTATAGAGGGCTCTCCGTGCCAAGCCCCACCGGGTTACCCAGAGTTCACCGGTCTCGCTTGAGATACCACGGAATGCCCCCGTGTCCCTCTCCCCTCTCTCCCACCACCACCGCTCCTCTCCTCTCCTCCCCCCCCCCCCTCCGCCCAGCGACCGTGAAAACACCCCACTAATGACTTAATTGATAGATTGATTTAGATCCTAAATGGGCGGGCACGCATCTCGGGGGGGGGGGGGGGGGGGGGGGCTCGGTGGAAATCCTACATCAAATGCTATAGACAGCAGTTTGAGGAAACTCTGACCGATGTCGTACTGTCAGGGATCCAGAGAGAGAGAGAGAGAGAGAGAGAGATAAATGGGTAGATACTATTTATTCCTGAGGGAATTCCAGTGACCAAAGTGCCTCTCTGTACGAGCTGCCAATGTCGCTGCCAGACAGTGCTCTACGACAGTGGTTTTCAACCCATTTCATATCAAGGCCCATTATTTATTTATTTCGTCATTTGAGCCACGGACCATCATCTGATGGCATTTAGCTTCTCAAGACCCAAAACAAAATAATATTTTGTTATCTTCCGATCAGATTTTGTCCACAATTGCATGCTGTGTTATACCATTATAAGAGAGATGACAGGCCAATGTTGATCAAAATGACAATTCTTCTACATTCTCTAATTGTGTAGACTTCTTGTAAATTAAGTAATGTGGGTGTTTAACAATAATGTAACTCTTGAGAGCATAAAATGTTATGCTCTCAACAGTTAATAATTTAATTTGTGTTTATTATGTACCTGGTTAGGTTAGTTATAATATAAGCATAATCTATGTCAGAAAAAAAGGGGAAAAAATAATATTAGGAACCGTTAAGGGAACCGTTAAGAGGGATCCGGGATAAGGATCCGGAATCGTAAAAATCCTAACGAATCCCAACCCTAGTCCTCTCACGCCGCATGGTGTGTTTACCGTTGGCTCGTAACTGTCGAAACGTTTGGATCGAACTGGAAAATGACATCAGGTGCGGTGCGGCTCACTCAAGCCAGCCTTGTTAAACGTGTCTAAATGTGTTTACTGTAGCCTGTGTAGCGGACGGTGTGATTCTGTGTAATTGTGTGTGAAAGGTAACGGCGCTAGCCGCTTGCGCGGTCCCCACTTGGAAGAAAATACAGTACGTCTCTTGTGGACTCTCTCCAAAGAGAGAGAGACTTACAGAGACTCCTTTGAATTGAAAATTGAGAGAGACGGACAGAATGCCTAAATGGAGGGGGGTGTAAAAAGAGGAGAGAGGAGGATAAAATAAACACTGTTAAAGTCATAGGAATGCACGGATGGAGGCGGAGAGGATGTATAGATGTCCTGATCTATCTGATCTGATGGAGCCAACAGCCTTGATGGACATATGGACAGTAGAGCGCACGCACGCACGCACGCGCACACACGGAAGATTCCTCTCATCTGTGTCTGTCCTGTTCCTTAAAGCGCAAATAACATGCATTTTAAAACTGCTTTTAATATTTAATAATCATATGGTCTATGTCCCTCAAAGTTATTTCTAATGGTTTGAGCCTCAATCACCACTCTGATATAACCAGGCCTTGGCATTTCTTTGTGGACTTTGAAAGCAGTTTTAGCTGCAGTACCACAATGTTCTGAGGTAGTGGGGGTGCTGATATGCAGATTATTTGAAAAAGTTGAATTTTATGTTATAGGTCCTTTAAGTTCCCCCATCGGTTCAACTCTTTCTCTCTCTCTCTCTCTCTCTCTCTCTCTCTCTCTCTCTCTCTCTCTCTCTCTCTCTCTCTCTCTCTCTCTCTCTCTCTCTCTCTCTCTCTCTCTCTCTCTCTCTCTCTTTTAAATCTCCATCCTTAAGACATCCAGTACCTCCTCATTGCATAGTCTCCGCCTCTGACCAACCCCCCGTGACCCCCGACCCCACTCTCAAGCACTCATACTCCACACACACACACACACACACACACACACACACACGCGCACACACACTAATTCCCTTAACCCACCTCAAGGCTTTGTTTTGGGAAGGCAACCACTTTGCCCTGGGCCGAATGATGTCATTCCGTGTGTGTGTGTGTGTGTGTGTGCGCGCGGGGTGTGGGGGTTGTGTGTGAAAGAGAGCATTGTTCAACAGGTCTCGCTCTGTTTGGAGTCGCAGGCCCAATGTTTGCTTGCAAAAGAATGCAGATAGTTTGAGAGGTGTGTGTGTGTGCGTGTATGTACGTGCGTGAAGGTGTTTCACTTTCCAAGACTAGTGCATATTTCTGCTTAACCCCTTAAATGCCCACAAAGTCGAAACACACCAGGCCCCTTTCTTTCTTCAGCATCAGGCCATAACAACAACCTCGAGGGAAGGTGATAAAAAGCACTATTTGTAAATTCCTTTCCTTCCCCTCCTACAGATTCTGCTCAGTTCTTATCTCGTAAAGAGATTATACTCCCAGAGCCTCTTTGTTTTGCGTGAAGCTTCTAAACGCCGCTGGGATCCGAGATAAGCTCAGGCCCTGTCACAACTCTGTACCTGTCACATGTACACACGTACTATGCAGAATGTATCATTTCAAGTTTGTATAAAAATGTGTATACAAATATTTAGAAAATAGCCCGATCTACAAGCCCAGTGAATTATAGTATGTGTGATATTTGAGTTTACCATAATCACATTAATCCTTCATCATATTTCATCATATTCAAGGGCTTATTGGATAGAAATGAAACCGACTCCATGCAGTCACTTTGAATTAGGCTGTGTCTGTGACCAGCTGATGGTCATTGATGCATCAAGGAAGGCAATTCTGTTTCTGCACTGTCAAATAGGTCTACATCTATTCTAAGATAGCATCTTAAATAAATGTGATTTTTTTAAAATTCAAATAGTTCCAATGGCAACTAAATGTAAGGTTGTAAATATGCTTATCAGTGTTGCGAGGATGGTACATGGAGGAGGGTACATGGAAAAAAACCCTAGGGGTACCTGGGCCAAAAGAGTTTAGGAACCCCTGCATTAAACAACCCCCCGTCCTCCTCTCCCCAATAGAGCGCTCCCCTCACCGGCCCATCCTCCAGGCCGGCCTCCCGGCCAACACCACGGTGCACGTGGGGGAGGAGGCCCGCTTCGTGTGCAAGGTGTACAGCGACGCCCAGCCGCACATCCAGTGGCTGAAGCACATCACCAAGAACGGCAGCCGTTACGCGCCCGACGGACACCCCTACTTCCACGTGTTGAAGGTACGTTCCCGCCGGGGCCGCCGTTTAAAAAAATATATGTTGTTCCAGGGATCTGCAAGGTCGTAGCGCGGCATTCTGTGGCGCGCTACGACACCACCCAAAACACTGCTTAAAACACCGCCCAGGACGGGTTAAAGTTCTCTCAATCGCCACGAATGTTTTCACGTCATTTGGATTCCATAGAAGCCACAGCGTGGCGTGTCTTCTGTGACAGCGTGCTGCAGTCATTAGTTCAGTCAGATAATTCACCAATAGATTGAACCATTATTTATTATTGAATGACAATACAAGTGTGCAAATAATAATATTTCATCTTGGCGTTCGGCTCTGCTACATTTTTCTCCCTGCTTGGCACAATTATAAAACCATCATTAACCATTAAGAGCAGGGAGATAGATATACAATAGCAACCCCCCCCCCCCCCCCCCCCCCCATGGGGAACAGGAATAGCAGAGCCCACCGGTGGTGCTGGAGTGGCGGTTGAAGTAAACAGTGCATAACAACACCAGGAGGAACGCATATATAGAGGAAGGAACGCAGGAAGAATCCAGTTCTTAGGTGAGCTTAAATACCCCGCCCCAATTGGTCAGCTGGGTGGGTCAGACATGTGGGTCTTGCATAACACTGAATGAGCCTCTAAAGTATATCTGGCTGAACTAACTCTGCAAGCTACGTATCATTTATTTTAAGACTAAAGACCTATTTGAAGTTTAGAAGCAAACATGAACAATCTCAGAAAATGTTACGATTTCTTCAGCCGGTCGGCCCTAAAACATCATCATTACATTTTCAGTCCCGGGGTTTTTTTTGTTGCTTTTTCTTCCATGAACTCTTTCACATTTACAGGAATCCTTCCCACTGTGTCGCGTTCGCAACATTTTGCCGTCTTTAATGGACATTGTTGACCATTGTTTGCAGGTTGTGCCCCTCACGAGTAATTCGTCTTTTGACCAGTGATCGTTCAACCAAAGCGCACACATCTCAACTACATACCTTTCCTCTGAAGCCTGTGTGCACCCCCCCCCCCCCCCAGCTCCATACAAACTGTAACCCCCCCCCAATAATCACCACTATGTTTTTATCAAGACCATTCAATGCAACCAGTATGGACATTTTTCCTACATGCTTTTTTAATGCGGAACTGAAATTACTGCCGCAGAAGTGGAAAAAAAAGTGTGAAACTGACTTACGTCATCATGGCCGGTTACGTCGGAACAATCTCTGACGACAACGTCAGTATGCTGTAAATACTGGCTGCATTGAATGGTGTCGATAACGGCTGACGATGACATTAAATACGGATATTATAACTTCCCAAACGGCTCGTTCGCTGCATTGTCAGCAGGGGGTCGTCGCCATGCTGGCTTTTTTGTCAAGATTATTTATTTTGCCACGGACAGAAGTGGACAATAATATCTATAATACCAGACAGAAACACATAATGAGTTGGCCTACGTAGGACCATAACAGGTCAGTAACTATGAGAGTGTAGAAATGGTCCATTTGGTTCCATTTCTACACTCTCAGAGTTAAGGGGGTCCTTGTAAATAAAACACTCTCAATATGCCAGTGTCATAGTAAATAAGTCATACATATTGTGAAGAAAACCTGGAGACTTGACATTCAGTAAGTGGGTCTTATGACCAAAATAAAAACATTATAATGGCGTGTAACACAGAAAATATTTGCCACGGACACGGACAACTACCCGTTTGACTGTGTTGTGAATGTGATGTTGTTGTCCGTCCGTCCGTCCAGCGCTCGGGCATTAACAGCTCGGACATGGAGGTGCTCACCCTCAGCAACGTGACGGCGGAGGACGCCGGCGAGTATACCTGTAAGGTCTCCAGTTATTTAGGCGATGTCAACCAGTCGGCCTGGCTCACTGTTCCAGGTAAAACCCCCAGCAAAGAGAACTGCCTGGTCGCTGCTGTGCTGACCCACCCCTCGTCCTTTGTCGTCGTCCCCCCCCCTCCCCTGCGGTGTGGTGGTGTCTTCGGGGCCTTGCCTGACCTCCCCCCTGCCCTGCCCTGCCCTGCCCTGCCCCGCCCCGCCCGGTGTGCTGTGGTTGGTGGTCCTTTTTTGGGTTGGTGGTCCTTGGTTGGTTGGTCTCTCTCGTGTTCACACTTCTCTGTCCCGGTGTAGAGATGCCCCCCCCCCCCTCCCCCCCCGCTCCGTGTTGGTTTCAGCCGTTGCTCTCCTGCACCTGAGAACCTGCGGCCATGGAAGCACCTGTCGGACCTGCACGCCACACGTGTGGCAGGACACACGCCACACATACACACGCACACATATACACAAACTGACACAGCTTTTCACTTTTTCTCTGATGTCTCTTTCTCTGCCTCTCTCTCTCTCTCTCTCTCTCTCTCTCTCTCTCTCCCTCTCTCTTTCTGTTTTTTTTTCTTTCTTTCTTTTTTTTAATTTAGTTTGTCTCCGTTTTTTCTCTCTCTGTGTGTTGTTTCTCTCTCTCACTCTCTCTCTCTCGTCTCTGTCTCTCTCTCTTTCTCTCTTTCTCTCTCTTTCTGGAAAGCTGTGTCAGAGATAGCGTGTGGCGTTGCAGTGCAGTGACCTCCATGCCTCCCCTCCTCCTCCCTCTGTGTGTGTGTGTGTGTGTGTGTGTGTGTGTGTGTGTGTGTGTGTGCGCAATGCACTGTGCATGAGTCCAGTTGGCTGGAACTGGATTGTACAAAGGGGGTTCTGGTGCTGTGGTGAAGGGAACCTTATGGTTTATTTGACTTTTCTTGTGTGTATTGTCTGTTTTTTCTTTGTTTTTTTACCCCTTCAATATTTTATGTTTATTTTGAGGCACTCTTTTCTGTGACTATTTGGTTTTGTTGGAAACTCCCATAATCCTCTGCTCTAGATGGACCTGAGCCAAGGACACTCTTTATTTCTCTCCTGGTGTTGTGGGTCTCATTTTTTTTGTTTTACCTCCTCTCCTCTCCTCTCCTCTCCTCTCCTCTCCTCTCCTCTCCTCTCCTCTCCTCTCCTCTCCTCTCCTCTCCCCACTTTTCCGATCTCCCACCTCTTCAAATATTTCCCCCCGTCTACCTTAATCTTCCACCCACTCTCTCTCTCTATCTCTCTATCTCTCTCTCTCTCTCTCTCTCTCTCTCTCTCATCTCTCTCTCTCTCTCTCTCTCTCTCTCTCTCTCTCTCTCTCTCTCTCTCTCCCCCCTGCTTCCTCCTCCTCTTCCTCCCAGACCGCCGGTGTTAACACCACGGACAAGGAGATAGAAATGCTGTACTTGCCCAATGTAACTTTCGAGGACGCTGGGGAGTATACGTGCTTGGCTGGTAATTCTATTGGGATCTCCTATCACACTGCTTGGTTGACGGTACTTCCAGGTATATACACTCATAACCTGTCCCTCGCTTCCTCTTTCCTCCTCTCGTCTTATAACGCTCTCTCGCAATGTGCTTTTGGATTGTTTTCTTTTCACTGACTTTCTATAGAGAGGGTAAGCCCAACCTCCCCCCCCGGGTCAAAGACAGACACACAAGCTGGAAATATTGTATCACGGGTAACAGGGTAACAGGGTATAAGAGCGGGGGTGAACCAGGGTAACAGGGTACCAGGTGACCCAGGGTACCAGGTGAACCAGGGTAAAGGGGTAAAGAGCGCAAGTGTTGGTTTCGTCGACTAAAACCAAGACAGAAAATGTTCGTCGGCTACCTTTTTACACTGACGAGAACGAAATTAATTACGAAATAAAAATGGATCTATGATGACTAAATATGTTGACAATTTCGTCAACAAATAAAAACTATACTAAAATGTTATGGATAAGAGATCCAGTTTCATGCTAGTTCACAACACGTCGCAGCGTACTGTAGATTTAGCAGACTAAAATATTATGATATTTAGTGGACTAAAACATTTTAGGTGACTAAAATGTGACTATAAAACGAAATGGGATTTTATTCAAAAGACTATGACTAAAACTAAAATCAAAATTTTGCTGTCAAAATCAACACTGGAAAAGCGCCAAGCATATACCGTATAGTATTATCTTAGATTGGAGAGCCATGCAGATACAGTGGACTTAAATAATAATTACAACCCTGAGGCGGAAGCAGCTTGTGTGTCCCCAGACTCGCAAAGTGGGGAGGTTGTCTCTCTCTCTCTCTCTCTCTCTCCTTCTCAATGTCCTCGTTTTCGCCTCATTCTCTCTCCCCTTGGGGGGAGCATGGGGGAGAGCGTCTTCCCCATGTTTTCGTTCAGAGAGACTGCATGTTAAATGCAATGTTTCCGTCACTCCTTTTCAGTGAATATTAGCATATGTGTGTGTTATTATTTTTATTATGCATGTCCACTTCCTTATCCGTGGGCTCCTCTGCCCCATTTTCCTGGCTCTGATAATTGGTCGCTTTAAAAAAGAAAGATCCTTATTTATTTCCCCTTCCTTTGGAAATAAAAGCCCAGAAAGGCAGAGTTCAACAACCGCTTCATATCTGGTTGGCTTGGCTTTCTCAATTATCAGGGCCAAACGTCTCAACGTGTCTGCCATGAATGACTTCTTGAGTTTCAACTGCGTGAATGTTTGTGTCCATTCGAGCTCCGTCTGTGTGTATCCATGTGTGTCCGTTTACACGTATGTTTTTGTCCTATTTGTTTTGTCTAGTCTGTAAAAGGCATTTACAGAATAATGGATAGAACTTAGCGAGCTGCCTTTGTAAGAAAAAGAAACAGTTCACCATTCACCTCAGGCTCAGCAGATCAATGTCAGTTGCACAAGCCCCGGTTTTAGAGTAATAAATCCCGCATTCAGTCAAGGTGTCGGGCCACCGAATGAGATCGATGAGCATAATTACGGCCTCGAACTCCTCCCCGAGCCTTAAAGCAACAACAGCCGACATAAACACCCATGTAAGGCTGTAATAGGATAAATCGTTTTGTTTTGCCTCTAACAGCTAAAGAATATAAAATAATGGGTTAAAGTGGGTTAAAAGTTATAAAGGTGACACATGATGCGTTCCTCAGGTCTTAATGGGCTAAACATTTGAAACATAACGATCAGAGATGAGCCTTTTCCCTCTGGGGCAGTAATATAGGTGTATTTATTTATTCCCCTCTATGTGTGGCGCCTGCGTGGCTGGGCCATGCATATCTGTGGTTTGTGGAACTGGGTACTCTACGGAGGAAGGTTGCTACATGTAGTCCCCCCTCATCACCCCAGCTGCCTGAATGACTTGCTTGCTTGCCTGGGCTGTAACTGCAACACAAGGGCCTTGTTTGTGGCTTGTGGAATTGAAGGCCATGCATTATGGAATAAGGAAAACTAAGCCGTGCTGACACAAACGAAAATGTTAGTTAGGGACTAGTGGACAAGAGCTCCAGTATAGGTAAAAGACACAAGTCATTTTACACTTGGTTGCATGCTGAAAATAGCTGCTCTATATGCTTGCGTTGCGCTGCGACGCGTTGTGAGCTTGTAGGTCGGTCAAAATTAATTTTAGTCGACTAAAATCTTATGATATTTAGTCGACTAAAACTAGACTAACACTAAAACATTCCAGGGAACTTAAAATGTTACTAAAACTAAAAGAAAACTATGCAAGAGATATGACTGAAAAACCCACACACACGTGCACGCACACTCAGCCCGTTTCCTTTCAGGAAGCCCCGGACACATACACCCACAAAGGACGCCACCACTCTCACTTTGTTTGTGGTCTGAAGTCAAGCGCACATTGTTCTGGTCGTGTGTGTGTGTGTGTGTAGCAGGCACGCGTTTCTCCCCCAGAAGTATAGCGCAGAAGGCAGACATATGCAGGCTCACTATATTAGTCTGGTAGTCTGCTGGCTCAGCCCTGATTTACCAAGCCAGCAGAGAGTGCTTAGCTCAGTACTGGGAGGGGGGGGGGGGGTGTTTGATCAAATAGGGAATATGTGGGAAGAGGCTCTGATCTAAAAGCAGTTGTTTAGTCAGTCTGTCTGAGGTGATTACTTTAGCTCGTGACTGAGTCATCTTCCACCAGAGCCATCTGTCCGTCCGTGTTTGTCTATCTGATGTCCATATGTGTTTGTTCATGTGTAAGAGAGAGGGCGTTGTGCACGCCCGTGTGTGTGTGTATGTGTACATGTGTGTGTGTACATGTGTGCCGTGTGCGTCACTGAGCGCGAGGGTTTTGTCCGTCCCCTCCTGACCTCTGCTTTGACCCCTCCCCCTCGTCCAGCCAGTAAGGACGAGCCCATAACGGGCCTGACGTCGCCCGACTACGTGGAGATCGCCATCTACTGCGTGGGCGTGTTCCTGATCGCCTGCATGGTGGTCATCGTGGTGGTTTGTCGCATGAAGAACACGGCCAAGAAGCCCGACTTCGGCAACCAGCCGGCGGTGCACAAGCTGAGCAAGCAGATGCCCCTCCGCCGCCAGGTAACAGAAAGTAGATAAAGAGTTTGAAAAGGCATCTAACACCAACACTAGAGGAGCACATAGTAAAGAGCGGCCGTAGGCCCGCCTCGCCCCCCCGAACAGCGGCCCGGATTCATTATTTCTTCCCATAGACGTTTCAGAAAAGAAAAAAAACTTAAATGAATACATATTTATTTAAAGACCTTTAAGCCTCGGACAAAGCCAACTCGGTTCATGACAAATCATGTCAATAAACACAATTTTTTGGGGGGCCGAACAAATAATTAGAAAGTGGAAAAAAGGGCAGGGTATTGAATGGTTTGTTTAATTTTTAATTAATTATTTATATTTTTAGTTTATTGTCATGGTTTGTCATGATCCGAGTTGGCTTAAAGGTCTTTAAATAAATACTTCTTGAAACGTCTATAGGAAAACATGAATGGGGAATTCTCTTCCGGGCCGCTCATCGTTCTGAAAGGGGGGCGGGACTGCGACGCTCTATAGTACCACACATACTCATTGAGATCAGTGTCTCTCAAACCCCCTGGGACCCCGTCGAGGGGGGTCCCCACTCCCAGACCCCACTTTGAGAAACCTCTGCTTTAGTCAATATACACATTGACTCGAAAGGTTCTACTGCGAATTTAATTAATACTCTGGAGGCAAAGCGAATAAAATAAATCAACTAGGTGCTCAGTGGACGGGCAAAAGTAAAAGAAAATAACAGTATAATGGATGGTTGGTGCTTCGAGGATCAAAGGGACTATATAGCACAAGAAAGAGGGGCGATCCGAGCACTCCAAAAAGTTAAAAAAAAGAGGAGAGGGCGGATATAAAATCAGGGTACTTAATTAAAGTTTCAAAGTTAACGCAGTCGCCGATATGTTTCGATTCATAGTCTTCATCATACATGCCCAGATGAAGACTCTCATGAGTCGAAACATGTTGTTAGTGCTCGGATTGCCCCTCTTTCTTGTACTACTCTGGATGCATAAGTGAAAAAGTTATGAAAGGGACACTTCACCCCTTTTCCAACCAGATCTTATTGTAATGTTTGGGAGACAAGAGACACTTTCCTGGGTTTTTTTAATGTGGCTAATATGTGTTTTAACTTTTTAGAAAGTGTCTGTGATGTCATGGACACTGGTCTCACTTTCTTCCTGGACTACATCTCCCCTCTCCCTATCCACACGCAGGAACAGTGCACCAAAGCATTATGGGAATTGTAGTGAGACCAGTGTCCATGACATCACAGACACTTTGAAATACTAAAATATCTAAAAACACAAATTAACCACATAAAAACCACAGTAAAGTGTTTCTTGTCTCTCAAACGTCATTAAAATAATTAAAATCTGGTTGCAAAAGGGGTGAAGTCTCCCTTGAAGGAAGCTCACATTGTAGTATTAGTAGTAAAGCACCATACTGTGTAACTTCAGGGACTCTATTTCAACTGGGAATAATAGTTGGTAAATTAATGATCAACTTGCGGTGCTGACTGAGGTCTTATGTAATGCAGTGCAGGATTTGATGAAGGCATTCTAAAGAGGTGTTCCTTCTAGGGCTTCTAACTTCTAAGAACTATAGCGGTTAGCGGTTAGCGTCAGGCCTTAAGCAGTGCTTCAGGTTTTGGAGTGAGCTAGTGCTGCCTGCTTCATTGCACCGCGTCCAGACTCCAGAGTGTTCCCTGTGTGTGTGTGTGTGTGTGTGTGTGTGTGTGTGTGTGTGTGTGTGTGTGCTATGAGTTTTTTTCCCCCCTGAAACCAACACTCCAAACGGTAAAAAAAAATTAAGTGTTGGATTACATTCCAGAGAGAGAGACGGATTCCTGTACCGAGGTAAGATTAGTGGTGGAAGAAGTACTCAAATGTTTTACTTAAGTAAAAGTATAAATACTGCAATGTAGATGTACTCTGTTACAAGTACAAGTCCCATATTCAAAATGTACTCAAGTAAAAGTACAAATGTATTGGCATCAAAATGTACATATTGCAGAATGTCCCATTTCACAAGTTCAAAATGTGTACAAAATCTTTTGAAAATAGCAGATCTACAAGCTCACAATGTGTCACATCGCGACGAGCTTGTATATCTGCTATTTTAAATGGCTGAAATGGTTAATGTATGTTTTCTAATCAAAATTAAAATCTCCAAAGTAACTACCGGTAGTAGTAACTAAAGTTTTCAAATAAGTGTAGTGGAGTAAAAGTTGGAAAATTGGAAATACTCAAGCAAAGTACTCCAAATTGTACTTGGGGGTACTTGAGTAAATTTACTTAGTTACGTTAGCTCATTTCTCAATGATTTCTGAAATGTAAGTTCTAATGGCCGGGTTGAAAGCATAATCTGCATAATATTAAAAAGTACTAAAGCATGGAAATTATTTTGTGGCATATTTCTCCCTAATGCATGTGAACTCCCTGGGCGTGCCAACACATGGTAATTTCACATCAATTCATTTAGTGTTTTTTGCATTTATCTGAGCTACAGATGTGTGACCCAACTTCTTTATAAAGCAGTGATATTTTAGGGTCCTTGCTTGACATGAGAACAACCAATAAAGAAATATAGGGTTTTTTTTGGCCGGATTTAGAAGGCATTTGTAGAATCATCCTCAGGTCTAAATGATGTGACATATACCCCTGCACCACACCACACTACATCCTCTCCTCTAGCAGTGCCTTTTGGTTAGAACAGCGTGTGAAGCCAGACTGTGGTGATCAGCCCGTCTCTCTCTCTCTCTGGACCTTGCAGGTGTCGGCCGACTCCAGCTCCTCCATGAACTCCAGCACGCCGCTGGTACGCATCACCACGCGACGGAGCTCCGCCCACGACGACCCCATCCCGGAGTATGACCTTCCGGAGGACCCCCGCTGGGAGTTCAATCGAGACAGGTGAGAGAGCAGTGAAAAGTATAAATGCTGCAATGTAGGAGCACTTTATTTAGTAAAAAATAAAAATAAAAGTCCGGAATTCAAAATGGGACCTGCTGTCCTAATAAAGTATCGGCACACATATAGTTTGTCTTAAATTTAGTCGTCATAGTTTTTAGACTTTTAGTCTAGGCCTACATTTAGTCTCCATTTAGTTTTCGTCAGTGAAAAAAGGTAGTCGACACATTTTTCTTTGGTCATAGTATTAGTCGACGAAATCAACACCGTTTGTCACCTTCTGCAAATCATAGAGCCTCCACTCAAGAGGGTCAGCAACGCACTAATATCTCCAAGACTGTGTGTGGTCACATCCTGTGTTACACCCATTACTACTATCTCTGGTTAACAGAGTGCTTTACAGTAGCTGATAACAGCCTAGATTACTACACACAACAATGACCACCTGACCTCACTGATTGCATCAGCACCTGGGGAGCGATCAGATAACCATTGTTCTAGTGTGAAGTGTGTGCGCAAAACCCATGATTGCTTTATTGCCAAACGTCTTTGTAATCTTTGTTATTGTTGTTGTTCCACTGTTCTTCATTAGTGGAGTGAATGTGTTCGCGGTTTTACATCATCACTTCCTCTGGATTACTTTTCCACTGTGTGGGAAAGTGTGTGTGTGTGTGTGTGTGTGTGTGTGTGTGTGTGTATGTGTATGTGGTTATGCAGTGTTATATTGGTGAAGTAGGTAGCGGTAGGTAGCGGTAGGTATTGAATACTGACTGCGTTGGTCTCGATAAGCAAAAGTGATTCGTTCTCTTGGTTGCTTTAGCAGACCGGCCTGAGCTTAATTGGCATCTCTCTGTCCTGTCTCATCTTTACACACACACACACACACACACACACACACACACACACACAGTGTGTGTACTGCTGGTAATGGACGAAGAATACGTGATAATTAGTGGTTAGCGGGAGAGCGTTTGAATGATGGCTCCTTTCATCTGCCTGTTGGGACGATGCGTGGGGCGTTTGCTCACTTTCATACCAGAGGAATTAGCTGAGGTTTTGGGTTTAGTCATAGTTGCTGTGGTCAGCGGTAAAACTTTAGGTTGGATTTGAATAGGCCAGCTAGGCTTTAGTTGTTTACTGCTTTCGTGTTATAGGATTTGGGAAATAAGTTTGAAGGAGAAAAAAGAAAAAGCTAAACTAAATGACAATAGGGATTACAAAAAGCACATCCCACTTGTCACTGTCAATAAGTCATGATGTATTGTTATATTGTTTTATGTGCATGTTGAATCGGGAATAACACGGCAATGAATCTAACGGCAGTTTAGACGTGATTTTATTTGATGTGGCAGTGAGTGAGAGGAGAGATTTGTTTGTGTGAGACCAAAATGATCAGGGGAATGTTTTTATTTTTGTGCTGAATGTAGCTCTGTGTGCTTCACTTTCTCTCTCTCTCTCTCTGTCCTGCATCCACGTTCCTCGACTGTCATAGCGTTGCGCTGGAATCGCGGAGAGAGCTTTTTCTGGGAGGAATGCTAATGTTTGTGGTCACACGGAGGGAAAAATAATATTGATTATGTATGGTCTGATGATGGGTAGAATGGACGCCATTGAGAGTGGCGGAGGGGGGAGGGGTGGGGGTGAGGCGGGTGTGCGAGGACAGATAGGGGATTGTGTTGCGGTGATAGAGAGAGCGCTATAGCGCTGGATGGGCCTCGGGGCGCCAGGGTTCACGGCTAGCTAGCAGCACGAGTGTGTTTACGCAGCCGGGACACATGGGCCGCTGGGGGGGGGGGCTACACACGTCAATCAAACCGCCCGACAGAGAGCACTGCTGCATGGGGTCAGGAGGTCATAGAGGTGTGAGTCGTGTGACCTCTAGTCCTTGATGAATGAATGGCCGTCTGAGACTGTGTGTGTCTCTACTGTGTGTGTCTCTACTGTGTGTGTCTCTACTGTGTGTCTCTACTGCAGTGGCTTCCAAACTGTTTTAAGCCTGTGACCCCGAAAGATAAATTATACCTCCCCCCCGGCCCCGGGACAGAACTTCAGTGAAAATAGCCGATCTTACAAGCTCATTTGCTCACTCTTTCAGAAAACTCATAGGTCAGGATTTAGAAGGCGTTTTATTTTTTTGAATCTGCCTAGAAGGCGTTTTTAGAATCGCCCTCAATCCTAAATGGGTTAAAAGAAAAGAAAGAAAACATCAACATCAGACCAGATCCGGTGACATCATGACATAACTTCCGCTTGTACAGCTAAGCATAGAGGCAGCTCTCCCTGCATCCATCCATCCCTCGGCAGGCTAATGTGTCAGAGATTTAGCTAAAGCCCCCTGTGTAATGACTTGTGTAAAGAGTGTGTATATCGAAACATGCCAAGGCAGGGTAAACAGTTTAGAGACAAGTGCCTCTCTCTCTCACTTTATCAGGTGATTATGGCTCCGTTCCTCCCCAAACCTTTTCCCTACCCTACCTACCGCCCTGGCACGGGACAGCCATCTCTACCGCGCCAGTAAAGCACTCCACACTGACACAATCTGATTGAAATCAGAGGTGGGGGAGGGGGAGAAGGGGGAGGGGTTGATGGAGTGAGAGAATTTCAGTGTAAGCAGGAAGAAAGAAGTGGGTAAAGGGAGACGGCTGTTAGTAGACGGTGCTGAAGTTTTATTCTCTGTTTCAGTCATTCTTTTTTCTCTCTCTCCCTCGCATTGCTGCTAACCCTTTTACCCCCCCCCCACGTCTCGTGCAAGACAGAATGTAAGTCAGTCCGTTGATCGGTTGATGTTTAGCATGCGTACACACAAGCGCGCCGTACTGTGCACACGTGTCTGTACTGTATGTGTCTGGCAGTGTTGATTTCGTCGACTAACACTATGACAACCAACTACCTTTTTTAATCGACGAAAACTAAATGGAAACTAAACGAAAACTAAGCTATGGCAACTAAGACTAAATATATTGACAATTTCGTCAACAAATTAAAAAACTAGACTAAAATGTTAGGAAGGGACTAGTGGACGAGAGATCCTGCAGTATTGTCATTTTACACTTGGTTGCATGCTGAAAATTTCAGATCTACAAGCTCTACATTTGTATGATATTTAGTCGACTAAAACTAGACTAAAACTAAGACATTCCAGGTGACCAAAATGGGAGTAAAACTAAATGAAAACTATTCAAGAGTCTATGCCTGGAACTAAAATCAACGTGTGTGTGTGTGTGTGTGTGTGTGTGTGTGTGTGTGTGTGTGTGTGTGTGTGTGTGTGTGTGTGTGCGTGTGTGTCCCATGCAGGCTAACCCTGGGCAAGCCTCTGGGTGAGGGCTGCTTTGGCCAGGTGGTGATGGCGGAGGCCCTGGGCATCGACAAGGACAAGCCCAAGGAGGCGGTAACGGTCGCCGTGAAGATGCTCAAAGGTACGTGGCGTTCATTCACACACTACAGCAGTGGTTCCCAAACTTTGTCATGTCGAGGACCCCCAAACTGATACTAATTAGCCCCGCGGACCCACATTTGAAAAGATTTGCCAGAGACCCCCCCCCCCCCAATAAGAGAAGAGTTTTACGGCTCTAGCAGTGATTCTCAACCTGTTTAATTTCAAGGACCCCCCCCCATGCATATCAAATGCATTTGTCTACGGATCCCCATTTAATGGCATTTCTATCTCCGGGACCCCCAATTTATATTGTAAAAATCATTGTTAATTTAACTCTGAGAGCGTACAAATGGAACCAAATGGACACTCTCAGAGTTACATGTTCCAAACTATAATTTAGCTGGGGACCCCCTTGAACTGCCCCGGACCCCACTTTGGGAACCACGGCACTACAGCGAGTGTAACGGGATCCTCAGGACACCTTGACACACTTGAAACAGGCAAGGGAAAGGAATTGACGTATAACCCGCTAACCCGCTTTGCCCAACAGGGACACGGGGTTTGGGCTTTTTTGATGACCTACACTGTTCCCAGATCAGCCGTCTGCACAAGTTAAAGATAACAGGTATTTGTAAGTACTAAGTGATATCCAAGTGCATCAAGTAAAGCCTGTGTGCCGCCGGCCGGTGCACAGCCATGTTATATGAGTGTGAATGGCTGGGGGTAAATGGGCCAGTTCCTCTCCAATGAAGGACGAGCAAAAAAAGACCAAAGGCGGAGCCTGAGAGGCTAGTCCTTGTTACTAGTTATTGAAGTTTGCTGAATGACTGCTGGGAGGGAGTGTGTAGATAGTGTGTGTGTGTGGGTGTGTGTGTGGTGGGGGGAGGCGCATACCTGTCCTCTTAGCGGCAGCTGGCTAATGCTCAGTCAGCACCTGCACAAAAGAGGCAGTCACTAAGCAGCAGTGTTGTCATTAATGAAGCGGGGGGGGGGGGGTGGGGGGGTCGTGACATCCCCCTTAAAGGAGTTCAGGGTTGGGATGGTGGGTGGGTGGGGGCTATGGTCAGGTTAGAATGGGATGGTGGGTGGGTGGGGGCTATGGTCAGGTTAGAATGGGATGGTGGGTGGGTGAGGGCTATGGTCAGGTTAGAATGGGATGGTGGGTGGGTGGGGGCTATGGTCAGGTTAGAATGGGATGGTGGGTGGGTGGGGGCTATGGTCAGGTTGGGATGGGATGGTGGGGGGTGGGGGCTATGGTCAGGTTGGGATGGGATGGTGGGTGGGTAGGGGCTATGGTCAGGTTAGAATAGCCGTCATCACACACATGTGATCACATTTGGGCACATTTGGTCTAATATGGCCGAATTTAGCCCAAAAGTAGTGTTTTTTCGTTCAAAACTAATGCTTGGAATGGGTTCAGAAGCGCCGACCACCTGGCCACCTCCGTCCAGATTGGCTCTGTCGTGTGGTTACAGCAGCACCACTATAGCGTTCCGTAACGTTATAGCCAGCGTCGTCTGTCAGCCTCATTTAATCACTAAGTCCGCCAAACGAGGTGCTGTACCGAGATTGAAGGGATCAAGGGGAGAGAGAGAGATGCAGATGATGACTGGCGGGGGGGGGGGGAGGGGGTGCGCCTGTTGTTTCACTGACCCTAAACCCTCCTAACCCCCTCTCCTCCACCCCACTTCTCCTTGTTGTCGTCCCCGTCCCCCCACCACCACCAGATGACGCCACGGAGAAAGATCTGTCTGACCTGGTGTCAGAGATGGAGATGATGAAGATGATAGGAAAACACAAGAATATCATTAATCTTCTGGGAGCGTGCACACAGGATGGTGAGTATAGGCTAGGGCAGGCCATGACATCTTTTAAACGTATACATCAGATGGCAGTAAAGTGACAATTTTGGGACATTTGACCTTTTTTTATACCTCAAAAAAGAAAAAGGCCATCAAAGGTAATCAAACCAAGCCAAATTGCATAATATGAGATATATAAGAAAATATCAGAAAACAAAAAGAAAAATATAGGAAATTGTGAAATTAGCAGATCTACAACCTTGTAGATCTTTTTTACAATATTTAATATCCAACCAAATGTAATGCCTCAACTCCTACATTCCAAGTGCTTTAGCTTGTCAGGGTGGGGGTCCCCAGTTCAAATAGGATTATTTTGTACAGGGTAGAGAACCGCTGTCTTAGTAGTGCACTGGCTAAGAATGAGTCTAGCATTTATTTATTTTTTAGCTTTCTCTGTTCGTCGGAGCAGAGTGTTTTACATCTCCATTCCAGTATTGTTTTTGACAGCAACTTTCTATTTGAGTTTCTGTCACAGTCTTTGGAATGAAATTTAAAAGACTTATATTACTTCTCTTGTCCACTAGTCCCTAACATTTTAGTTATTTGTTGACAAAGTTCACTCAAATATATATTTAGTCTTAGTTTAAGTAATCATAGCTCATAGTTTCCAAAAAAAAAGGTAGTCGACGAACATTTTTCGCCATGGTTTTGGTCGACGAAATCAACACTTCTCTCCATTGTCTCCTCCTGCCACATCAGGCCCCCTGTACGTAATAGTGGAATATGCCTCCAAGGGCAACCTCAGGGAGTACCTCCGCGCCCGCCGTCCCCCCGGCATGGAGTACTCCTACGACATCGGCCGCGTCTCGGACGAAGTGCTCACCTTCAAGGACCTCGTGTCCTGCACTTACCAGGTGGCACGGGGCATGGAATACCTGGCATCACAGAAGGTACGGTGCCGCACGCACGCACGCACGCACGCACAGACAGACAGACAGACAGACAGACACACACACACAATGTCCCCCCCTATCACATCCATCCAAGTCTCCTGGCCGACTAGACGCCTATCTGTGCCAGAGAGTGCTGAGGCCTTTGACGCGCGCCGCTGCCTCCCAGGAGGGCTTTTTACTCTGCTTAAGCCTGGTTTGTGCGTCGCTGTGGGAATGCCATCTCCCTAAAAACACAATTCCAGCTTCACCGTCCAGTCCCCTGCATTGTTTCTCATCCCATCACAAAAGCCCCTCTGTACAGAAACCGGGGAGGAGAAGAATAGGAAGGTCTTTCACAAAGGCGCGGGTGTCTGCGTTAGCCAAACGCAGCCTCACGCTCCTGCTCACTGTTGGAATGTGACAGAGCATACGGCACGCAAACATTCTCTGTCTCTCTCTCTCTCTCTCTCTCTCTCTCTCTCTCTTTCACTCACACACACATACACACATTCTCACACACTCTCACACTCTTTCACATGGTCGCACCTGCACATGCTTTGCACATGCGTCCGTATGAACGAAAACAACGGGCATGTTCATGGCGGTGCAACCGCTATGGCGTCACGACACCACCACCGTGTGTTACAGGCTTCCAGCCACAGTCGTAATTACATTTCTATCAAAGTGCATATACATCTGTCTGTTTTCATGTTTGTATATTTGCACAATGAGGTAACCCCGTCTTATTCCCTGCTTTCCCCTCACTCTTTCCACTCCTTGACCTTGTCTTCTCTTCTTTGTGGGTTTGTCTGTTTCTCTCTCTCTCTCTCTCTCTCTCTCTCTCTCTCTCTCTCTCTCTCTCTCCATCTCTCAATTTTTTTTAGGTTTTCTGAACTCAATTGCACCAAAAAACATTAACTTTTAGCATTTAGTAGATTTTCTGTGGCCTGGCTCAAACAAGTGCTCTGATTTGTCTGTGGAGTGTGGGGTAGGAGTCCACAAATCCCATACATGACATAGGGGTTTGCCAGCACATGTTGAGGGCTGTTTGCAGCTCAAAAGGCTTCAGAACACACAGATAAAACCCCAGACCACCAAAAATCCACTGAATGTTACAAGTTCAGGTTGTTTGGGTGTAAATTGTAATTGTAAGGTCATAAAACCTATAAGAAAGACAAAAAATTAAATGAATGAAAATTAATGTCATGAAACCTTTTGTCCATCCATCTCACCCAGTGTATACACAGAGACCTGGCAGCCAGGAACGTCCTGGTCACGGAGAGCAACTTCATGAAGATTGCCGACTTTGGCCTGGCCAGGGACGTCCACAACATCGACTACTACAAAAAGACAACCAATGTGAGTCCCGTTCCGCTGTCGTCTTATGTGGCTGGAGAGAGAGAGAGAGAGAGAGATGTTCGCTGGGCATAGTGTTGATTTCGTTGACTAATACTATGACGAAAAATGTTCGTCGGCTACCTTTCTTCACGGACGAAAACTAAATGGAAACTAAATGAAAGCTAAGCTACGATGACTAATACTAAGACTAAAATGTATTGACAATTTCCTCAACAAATAAAAAACTACACTAAAATGTTAAGGGACTATAGTGGACAAGAGATCCAGTATAGGCCTACATGTATAAGTAAAATAATTTCACTCTTGCATGCTGAGAATAGCTGATCTACAAGCTCACAACACGCCCCTCTCTCTTCCTTCGTTCGGCTATGATTTATCACTCTCCCTCATGTCCTTTTTATGCTATTTCTTGTTCTCTCTCTTTAATTCCCTGCTTCACTTATTTCTCTTTCTTTCTCTGCCTCTCTCTCTCTCTCTCTCTCTCTCTCTGCCTCTCATGCTCTCTCTCTCTCCCTCTCTCTCCCCGTGTCTCTGTCTCTGTGAGCTGGTGTCTTGGCAGAAGCAGAAGGTTCCCAGGCAAAGCTGTTGAATGTAGCTCTGGGTTTCTGGAGACACTGTGTTGTTTATCCCTCATTCTCTGGTTCCTTTAGTACCATAGATACTTATACAATTAAGCCCTGAGAGAGAGAGAGAGAGAGAGAGAGAGAGAGAGAGAGAATATTGACACCTCCCGTAGTGGGCCCGGTGTTATCTGTCTTTCCCACCGTGCAGAGCGGACACTGCCTGCCCGTCCTGATTCAGCACGCATGGATGAGTTTTCGTGACACGCACACTGAGAACTCTAGTTGACAACAACACACTGAGAACTCTAGTTGACAACAACACACTGAGAACTCTAGTTGACAACAACACACTGAGAACTCTAGTTGACAACAACAACACACTGAGAACTCTAGTTGACAACAACACACTGAGAACTCTAGTTGACAACAACACACTGAGAACTCTAGTTGACAACAACACACTGAGAACTCTAGTTGACAACAACACACTGAGAACTCTAGTTGACAACAACACACTGAGAACTCTAGTTGACAACAACACACTGAGAACTCTAGTTAACAACAACACATGCATGAGGGCAAGGATGCTCATGATGTTGACGATGACGGCAACTTAGAGCATGTCTGAAATATATGTCAGAGCTGAAATTGACATGTAAATATGAGATAAATGCTTAAACATGTAGCTAGGTGTAATGTAATAGGGAATTCACACTATGGTCCCGGGTCCGCACTCGGGACCACTTGGCAGATGTTGTGGTAGTGTGAATGATGCGTACCGTTCCCGGGAGCGGATCGCCCAACCGTCCCCGGGACCGCATGGGGGGCGGGTCTCTGGACCGTTGAAGTGTATTCAGATACGGATCGTTCCAATGTGAATGCATGCGTACCTAAAGAAGGAAGTGGACTGTTTTTTTTTAAGAACGTGACATAATCTCTAGTCGACAAGCCAAGCGTCAACAAAAAAAAACACACAGCCGCTGCACAACGCGTAACACCAGCTGATTTCATCAACGCCGCCCGTCTCCTGTTGAATCTGCGTATACGCACAGCACCGCAGTACGCGCTGGTCTTATTCTGCGGACTACACGTGGCTCTTGGGCTTTGCTTGGCATAGTTTCCAAAGTAAAACAAAATAATAATAATGCTAAAGTAGAATCCATAGCAAACTAATATCAAACACGACACTGGAGCACAGAACTGACTGACACAGTGAATAGCAGGCAGGCTGACAGTATAGTAGTATAACGGCAAAGAGCCAAAGAGGCAATGCAATGCAGTGTGTCTGAATTTATTTGAGACAATGTCGCACAGTTGATTGTCAGTGTCCGTGCGCGCCAGCCATCAAGCACACCGTCATCTGGAGGATTAAAGTGTGTTATGCAAGTGTACCCGGGTGCGCTGTTGAATCTCGGGCAATGTGAATCATGGCCATCGGGGACCAGGCAACCGTATTCGGAAACGGTTCCAATGAAACGGATTCAGTCCGTCTCAGTGTGAATTCCCTATTAGAGACCACAGAAGTGAACCTTTCAAGCCTGTTTTCTCAACTCGCTGTTTTCTGCAAGACATTACTCTATAAGCCATATCTCCAAAACTTGTGGGTCAAACTGAACAACCAATAATTATGTGGATTTGAAGCTATGATTCCCTGCTTTCATATGACATGAACAAAACGAAAAGTAAAAGAAAATCAATGTCTTATCCTCGGTCAGAAACTGTCACATATTTAACTCGGAGTCCGCCATGAATGTGAATTTACGTCATTTGCCGTAGTCTGGCCATGGGCAATTGGGCTTTTATAGTGCTTTTGATCGATCAAGTCGACCTGATGATGTCAACAAGACTGGAGCGCGCCATCTTGACTTTCTCGTGCACCCGGTTTTGGCTCTTCAAAATAAGGGTTTAAGGGGGATATTCCTGTCAGTACGAGGTGAATTAATTAATGAATCATTGTGGGGAAAGTGATAAAACTCACCATCAGCCTATGGTCAGTGGACTGACCATAATGATCCTTGTGAGCTGCCGTGGACCCGAGTTTGAATCTGACCCCCATCTTGTCTCGCATGTCTCTCTCTGCCCTCGGTTTCCTGTATCTCTACAATCTCCTTAAAATGCCCAAAATATATATTTAAATAAATGACAATCATTACACATGATGTGCTCGTACAAGGACCTAACAACATAATGCAAGTCGTTGCTGTCAGGTGGAAACCTCAAGTCCAAAACTGTTTCTTTTCAGGACTGGGATTCAGAAATAGCAGATCTACAAGCTCAAAACATGTCACATCGGCTATTTTCTGCTATTTTCATGTAACTGTACTGTGGTATGATTAGGGCGAGATTATGGAGATAAGAGGTTTCTCTCTAACAGTAGCAAAGTACAAAGTTTGCTAACGTAATGCACTAAAATGGAAATTTAAAGAAGGGAGTTCCAGTGTTGCACAGCGATATGCTTTTGTTTCATTGTGTCTCATGGAACGCTGCACTAAAACATTGTGAAATATGTGCTACATTATTTGCCAGCAGAAAATAAATATGGACCTTGTGTTTCCATGGCATTTTTATTCCATGATAACAATTTGGGCTGTGGCCAAATGTTTGCCTATAAAGTTATTAATGGCTACATTATCAGGGCGAAACGCTATCGTTATACTAACGGCGTGTTTATTATTACGTTCTTGTGTGAAACTGTTTTTCCAACTGTGAATATTGGTTATGCACTGGACCGATGCCATTTTAAAGTGAAACGTTTTTTGTTGATTTTCTTAAAAACAGCAGTCACAGAAGCAATAATAGCAGATGTCTGCAAGCTTGTAGATCGGCTAATCTTTGGCCACCACTGTACAAAGGTTTCTAAGGCAGGCTAAAAGATGGAGTGCCGTGATTTTTTTCCACCCTAAAATGATCAGGTATTCAGGTATTATTATTATATAAGATTATTTAAAAAAAAAGTGTACAGTATATGTTAAAATGTAGTTTTTATGTGGACATGCCCACCAGTTCATTAAGGTTCACCTGGGTGTTGAACTGAACAGCTGTTGTTATATGGTAAAGGTTAGGGGAGGGGATGATATTGTGATGTCACTATATCACTATTTATTTTTCATTGGCACGTTTGACTGTCAAGGTTTCAGCCTCCAGGAAGAAACCCTAAATACAAATGGAAGACATCATTGCGCATAGCAACCACACCAAGGGGTCTAATGAAGTACAGTCACCTCACAAAAACTGGAAAATATACAAAAATCATGGCACACCATCTTTAAGATGCAGCATCGCTCATGCATTTGTACCATAGATGTGCTATTGACCCCCCACAGTACAGAGTCAGACAGTCTGCTTGTCAGCTGTACTTAGCTGACCCAGACATGCCCATAGTGTTTTAATGGCATGTCGAGATAAACTCTACTCCTTTATCTGTGACCCTGTTTATCAGACCCTGCTGGTGCTTTAGCAAGGTTAATGCTCCTGTGGGACAGTCACTGTGGTGGTGGTGCTGTGTGTCGTTCATCTTGCTAAGAGTAATTGAGTCTCCCTGGCTGGGAATTAATTAAAATATGCTGATCAGGCAAAAAGAAAAGAAAGGGGGGGGGGGAAAATCAAACATGCCTTGGGATTGGGTTGGTTCTGGTTGTAGGTTTAAGTTGAACTGGATGACCGTTTGACCTCTGTGTGTGTGTGTGTGTGTGCGTGTGCGCGCGTGTCCACAGGGTCGTCTTCCAGTTAAATGGATGGCTCCAGAGGCGTTGTTTGACAGAGTGTACACACACCAGAGTGACGTGTAAGTATTGAACCTCCTCTCCTCTCCTCACCCACAGACATATGCAGTTACACACCCTTGCGTGCACATGCAAAATGATAATAATTTCACAATCATCAGCGACGTCAGAATATCAGGATCTTACAGTGAGTGAACATGTGCTATTTGCACACAAACTGTGTCCAGTTAGACTCCCATACAGTGTTGATTTCGTCGACTGATACTATGACGAAAATGCTCGTCGACTACCTTTTTTTCACTGACGAAAACTAAATATTTACTAACTATGCCATGATGACTAAAACTAAGACTAAGTGTAAAATCAGTCATTACGACGTTTCAAGGCCTGCCAAAATAGCTTTTAGTCAACTAAATCAGCTGTAGATTTAGTCGACTAAAATCTTATGATATTTAGTCGACTAAAACTAGCCTAACACTACAACATTCCAGGTGACTAAAATGTGACTAAATTAAAACTATTCAAGAGACTATGGCTAAAACCAAAATCAAACTTTGCGGTCAAAATCAACACTGCTTAGAAGGAGTCCAACGAGGACTCGGCGAGGTGTAGCAGTGGAAATATCTGATCTACAAGCTTGCAACGTGGCACCAAGCAACGCATCGTGCGCCTGTAGACCTGCTATTTTCACTAGTTCGCGTCCTGGGCAAACTAGGTCTTAATGTCTATTTTGGGTCTCGACCTGAATGGTTTGGGGAGCCACTGTTTTGGTGGACAGTTGGTGTGTGTATTGGTGGGAGGGAGGGTGGAACGGGGGGAGTGGCAGCATTTAGGGGGCCGGTGCTGACCGACCGACCTGGTCTGTGCCGAAAGTTGAGGATTTCACGGTAGACTTGAAGCCAATGCTGTGTTACTAATCTGACCGGCTTCAAAGGGCCTGGAAGGGGGGCGACCCCCACCCCCATCCCCCCAACAAACGCCTCACCCTCGCTCCCCCCAGCCTCGCACGGAAGTCTCTCCCCTCCCTCGCTCCTCCTGGCTGGGCCTTCACACATGTCTGAACGCAGCAGTTACCCCACGCCTCCTCCCACACCACCACCACCATCCACCTCCCATGTTACTCCTTATTTACCCAACTCTACTGCTGCCTCATCCCACACCACCACCACCCTCCACCTCCCATATTTTTGGGGCTTTTTCTGCCTTTTATTAGTATCCAGTAGATTGTCTTTACAATCGCGCACATTTATATAAATATAAATTATATGAGCATACCGGTATATCGCTTGCTGCTTAGCAAAAATGGAAATACAAAAATAACCTAAACCTAAAAAAATATTGTTGTGAAGGGAAATGACAAACAGATTACTCTGATTTCGAGACTCTGTATAGCATTCGGAGATTGTGGAACAGTTTTCTTGCCACGCAAGACTAGATGGAGAGTGACACGCAGCAAAGGTAGCCGGGGATCGGGAATCGAACCGGTGGCACGCCGTCAGACTGCATCAGCAGCCTAGAGGTGCCCGGACCGCTATACCCTAGCCAAAGTAGTCATACGAGCCGACTTATTTCACTTTTAAACAATGAGCAATGGTTCACGATCAAAATACCCCGCCCCCCGCCCTTCGGGTATTACATTTTCATTCATTTGGTTTGTGAATGGCTGGCATGTCTCTCTCTCTCTCTCTCTCTCTCTCTCTCTCTCTCTGTTTCTCTCTCTCTCTCTTTTATTTCAAGAATCTTCTTTCTAAAAATAGGTGCAAAGAACAAAGGATGGCGGCCCACTTGTTTTTTGGGCGTTTGAGTCTCAGGCATTCTGACAAGCGTTGCCGTTTGAAGTTTTCCGTCTCAGACCTTGGCAGCAGACAAAGTGTGTGTGGCAATTAGATAAATGTGTTACGTCGTGGTGCTGCCATGGGAAGAAAAAATTAGATTTCATTCGTGCATCTATGAGTCATACATAGGGCAGTAGCGCACCGCACACACACAAACATGCGCTCATGCCGTTTCAGCACCTCGATTAGAGCATTCCTTTAGACGTGTGCGCGCGTCTCCATGCGTGCATGTAAAACGTGTGTGTGTGTGTGTGTGTGTATAGGCATGCTGTCCTTCATGTTCCATATCGTGGCCACCAATCAATAGCTGTGTGTGTGGCGTGGGGGGGCAGACCTAGGGAGCCAGTGGCATGCTGTAGTCCTTTGTGGCGCATGTCACCACTAATTACGTTTCATCACTCACTTTTAGTAATTGCCTTTTTCACATATTGTGTGTGTGTGTGTGTGTGTGTGTGTGTGTGTGTGTGTGTGTGTGTGTGTGTGTGTGTGTGTGTGTGTGAGATATGCCGTACGTTACACCCCCCAAACCTTGGTGGAAGCCCGAGAGATCTATACATGACATCAGATTAAATGAATACATGAATTCCCAATGAAACCCGCCCCCATGTTTGTTTTGACAAATGGGCCCTCGGGGAGAGGGGGTGGACAACGCTAAGGTGTTGCAGCCTTGCGGGCACATACGGCGCAGGCTGGAGTTGGCACACTCTTTTGTGTGTGTGTGTGTGGGGGGGGGGGGGTCCGTTCAAGGAGGTGGGGCTGGTCAGTAGGTGGAGATCACTGAAACGCTACCCTACAAGAAAGCAAAAAAAAGGAAGCATGAGTTCAAGTCCATTGCTCTCCCCAGGTTGGCGGAGGGTGTGTAGAGCCCAGGATCACATTAGATAATTGACACAGGGATGAAAAATGGCTTACAAAATCGTGGGATAAAAAAAAGCAAAAGAAATAAAGAAAAAGAGGTGCAGGATGCTCAACAACACCGCTGGCTGACTGGCTGCAGTTATAGTTACAGTGCTCATTGTGAATGGCCCTTTTAGGTTTGAGTAGTGGAAATGTTCTAACAACTGGGCGGTATAACACCATTTAGGATGCTATAGTAGAAACATACCTGACTGAGCCTGAGCCTGTTTGTGCATGCGCATGTTGGTGTTAACTGAGCGCGCGCGTGTGTGTAAAACCCTACGGAAGGTGATTGATAGAAACAAAGTGTCATTGAAAGCAGCAGATGAGAGTGTCAACAGAGGGAGAGATACAGAGGGTGAGGTGGAAGAGAGCACAGGCCCATGGGTGGTTCTGTAAACACATTAGAGCCTCCTATCAGTCTGGCCATTATTGGGCTTATTTATTTGTTTTGTTTTTATTGTTTTTCGGTATCTGCAATTGTGCTGTTGATGTGTTCCATCGTTTTAACCACTTTCAACATGGCATTCTTAAACTTTTATTAATTCATTATCAAATTGATCGGTGGACATCGGCAGGCTCTAAAAACAGAAGTCTGCCTGTCTGTCTGTCTGTCTGTCTGTCTGTCTGTCTGTCTGTCTGTCTGTCTGTCTGTCTGTCTGTCTGTCTGTCTGTCTGTCTGTCTGTCTGTCTGTCTGTCTGTCTGTCTGTCTGTCTGTGGCCTGGTAGCCACATTGGATCACTAACATGGGTGCCTGTATGTGTCACATACACTCATATAAGTGTAAGTATAGTCAACTCTTTGTTGCTGACACAAACCCAGCATGCTTTCAGAGTAAGAATGATTCACTGATTCATCGCAGAGATACTGCAGTACCATACCAGCTCCATCGGTCTCTTCTATGAAAATGTTGGATGACACTGATTGATTGAGCCACCATGGAATCATTGATAGCTAAATGACCGGATGCTTTATATATGAGGAAGTAGTTAATCTTTAATCGCTATCTCCAGAGTCGCAAAAAAAGAAAAATCTCCCTTTTGTCTGCTGTGGGTGGTCCGCACTGTTTGTTTTGGTGTGGTGTGTGTGTGTGTGTGTGTGTGTGTGTGTGTGTGTGTGAGTGAGTGACTTGGACAATGATAGCCACTGTGACAGTCCAGCCAGGCACAAAAGCCATCTTTGAGGCCAGAGCTGGAGTGGCACTGCCCACAGGCTCCAGGCTGCCGGAGGGGCAGAAAGGGAGCATTGACACTGGCCATTCACACTGCTGTTCTCTCCACCTCTTATAGCCACATGGCCACCAGTTGATTATCTTATTTACATGTCACCAGGAAGAAGTGGGATTTATTCTGCCGGGGCCAAATTCTTATTTGGTCTGATGTGATTTAGATCATGAGACCGACGCTGGTCATTAAATGGAGCCATTTAGGACTGGGGATGTTTTTTTTCCCTCATAAAAGTATTGCACAAATCAGTGACCACCAACAGCTCCAGTTGTCGTCATTCTTGCGTACAAGTGATGAAACTGACTTCATTAATAACACATTTGATGTGTTATTTTCTCAACAGCTGGTCGTTTGGGGTGCTGATGTGGGAGATCTTCACCCTGGGGGGCTCCCCCTACCCTGGCATCCCTGTGGAAGAGCTCTTCAAGCTGCTCAAAGAGGGACATCGCATGGACAAGCCTGGCAACTGCACCAATGAACTGTAAGGGACCCTATTTCCACCCCTCACATAGAAGTGGTTGGTTTTGCTAGACATATTGCCAGGAACGTGTGTGGTGTCATTAATACTTTTTGGTTACATACATTCCAGTATGATGCAGTTACATGCATACCATATTCACAAGGCCCCCCTTGGAACCCCTTTTTGACTATAAGGCAACAGAACCGGGGTTGAACAGGTTCTGTTATTTTTTTTCCGCCTAATATTGACCCGTTCAGAGCGTTTCCACTGAAAATGAATTGGTTCGGAACCCTAAAAGTTGGTTCGGAACTGGTTCCAAGAAGAATCTAGAACGGAACCAGTTCTAGAATGTTATTTTGGTGGAAAAGGGTCCTATTTGGAAACACCAGTACTCGCTGTGCTATCAATCAGACCAGAGCCAGTCTCCATTACATCTATAACCACTGTCCACTCTCTTTAGGCCCTTTGCACAGCTGCCTCTGACTGCTATCAATGTCCTCATTCAACAACAGGGCCTCGCCGGTCAGTACAGCAGACAATGGCACGGCTCGCTCCTGTAAACACTGGAGAGACACAGTGGACGACTGGACGCAGACAGCCCTAGTGTTGCACAGGGCTGTCACGGTTATGGCATTTTACATGACGATTAACAGTCACACAACTAATTGCGATTTATTATATGAATAAAAATGACATTTCTGTTTGCATTATAGGCAAATATATCGTTAGCGCGAGCTCGAATTAATGTTTTATTAAGCTCAGAACATCATATTTTATCCTATAATGAGCCCTAAAGTCACTAAAGACTGTGTGTGGGCCAAATTCACAACGGCGTTTACGATGATAACATGACGTGAAGCTAGCGGAAAGGCACATTCATTTGGAATTCATGGAAATGGCCTCACGTAGGTTGGTCGGAAACTCCGTCAAATCCTACGGGACGTCTTTAGGTGGCGGAGACATTTGCGGAAGCATACACATGCGTATAGATTTATTCAGAAGGCTTTAGTCTTCATGCTGAATCAATAAATTGTTCCCAAATCTCAGATAAAATATGTAGGCATGTGTCCCCAACATATTGGTCGATCAGCACAAAATAAATGATAGCCTATATAATAAAAGCTGAGTGCACTTGTATGCCTAAATGCATGCATTTCCCATACAGAAACTGCCCCTGCAAGCCCGACACCTTTTAATTTATTTATTAGGATATTACTATAGCATGCGCGATTGCGCTTCTCACTTGACAGCTTTCTAGCAACGAGTTGTGAGCTTGTAGATCGGCTCTCGCGCATGTTAAAAAACAAACTCACAATTATAATAAGAACATATATAGGCTTATCTGCATTCTGCACTGTACGAATCCAACATTGTTTAGTGTAGTAATGCCTGCAGTAGGTGGCAGGCCTATTGAAATTGTTTTGTTACGGAGCTCCTTGAGTCAGTTGACTGTCGGTCGGTGTGTGTGTGTGTGTGTGTGTGTGTGTGTGTGTGTGTGTGTGTGCAGGGTGTGTGCTGTGTGTGTGTGTGTGTGTGTGGGGGGGGGGGGGGGGGCAGACGGCATTCACATTGGATCCGATTCACATTGGAAAATGAATAGGGCTATATAGCCCTATATAAAAAATAGAAGACCACATTAGCCTAATGAATGGCATCAGCGTGTTTGAAAGTCGGCCAGTCATATCATAGTTTTAAGCCAGCTCACCTCCACTCGCGCTTCACAAACATGACGGACAGACTTTATAATAATGTATATTGATATTGATCACATGCATGGATGCCACACACAGAATAGTTTAACTCACTGGATAAACTCACTGGATTATAATTTCTTCAGACAAGAGGATCCCACTCCCAGGCCTCTCGTAGGCCTATAATTATTCACTTATGAATGTATAGGCTACTGTTCTTTATCGCGCCAACAGTGTCGAGGGCCCATGCCCCCCTCCCTCCCTCTCTCTCTCTCTCTAGCTCTCTCTCAAAAGACGACTTTTGCATTGACATATATCCGATATTTTAAATATCGGATATGTTTTACCTCTGCAAAGGTGTGAGTGAGCACCCGCCTTGGTCCCGAAATTAATTCAATAAATTATAATTATATTGCTTCAGCGGAGCACGCAATCTGGAAATCTTTTAATTTCATTTGGTGTCCTTTGATGGATTGATGTCAGTTTGTACATATATAGTAGCCTACAGTGGTAATATACAATGGTGCAAAAACGACATAACATAAAAGCCCTACCTGTCCTGCTCCTACATGTGTAGAATTATTAAATTAATAGAGTGCGGGCTATATTCATAGCAGTGACCGCGGCTTTGATTTCTTTCCAGCAATCATTTTTATTGTAATTTGTGAAGCCGCTGCCCGCTATATAGTCTGCGGCTGCAAAGCCTTTTTTTCTTTTTTTGACAGACCAAACTGCTGTCTGCTGAGTCATGCTTGAAGCCTTTTATGGTGCGATATGGGGCGTGGATCTATGCAGGTCGGGTGCTTTTCCGATCACTTTGCACCCGCTGCACCTGCACCTGCGATACGCCTGCGTACCTGTGGTACACACCGCTCTCTGAATAACACGTCATCTCAACGTAGCTTGATCGGACGGATAAATACGTTATCTGTTTCCGCCACAGTGTAACGGTGGCGTATTTCTTTTTAATGAATCAGGCCCTGTGTGTGCACGTGCACGTAAACAGAGGATTTGGTGTTTCTGCCATGGATGCCAGCGGTGGCTAGCGACGGAGGCTAAAATTAGGTAACAAATATTTTTTCAAACTGGATTAAAAAGGCATGATTGCAAATCGAGACGTTCCAGTCGCACTAACTGAGGGAAATTGTGCTTGACGGAGCCAGGATGCTTTGGGCTCACCTGGGTGCAGAGAGGCATAAATCACCACAGTCGTGTCTGACAGGCAATATTTGAAACTCAAAGTGAGCGAGTTGAGCACAAGTGGTAGCTGGCATGGCTTCTCTCTCTGTGTGTGAGTGTGTGTGCGTGCGTGTGCGCGTTGTGTCCACAGGGTCGACTTATTAGCCTGCAGACCCCCCATTTGAAAAGATATGTGAGGGACCACCCCATAAGAGGAGATGTTTATGGCTCAACTTATGATTCTCAACTCGTTTCATTTCAAGGACCGCCAGTTTGACATGCATTAGTCTACGGACCCACCTTTAATGACGTTTCTATCTCTGGGACCCCAATTTATATTCTAAAATGAAAGTTAATGTAACTCTGAGAGTGTACAAATGGAACCAAATGGACCCGTTATGGACCCTTCTGTACGTAACAGGAATGAAAACGGATGCTTAGTTGACTGGGGTCCATCAGGGTTCCATACTAGATCCTCACTCTATACACCAAGTCTAAAAACCTCTCTCTCTCTCTCTCTCTCTCTCTCTCTCTCTCCCCTGCCTCTCCATCGCTCTCTGTCTCTGCAGGTACATGATGATGAAAGACTGTTGGCACGCCATCTCGTCCCACAGACCAACGTTCAAGCAGCTAGTGGAGGACCTGGATCGGATCCTAACCCTCAACACCGCGGAGGTGAGTGCACGCCAGAGTTGCATATAGCTTCCACTGTCCTGTCCTGTCCTGTCCTATCTCCCTCCAGCCTAAGACAGGCATTCTCTAACTTCTTTCGGCCCAGGTACCCCCCTTGGAGGGGATACATTTTCCCCCCTCACCTTCGCGACACTGATGTACTTACAACCTTACATTTAGAGATGCCATTGGAACTATTTGTATTCAAACTTTTCAATCGATGTCACAACGCGCTACCACATTTTCACTTTTATTTAAGACGCTATCTTAGAATAGATGTAGACCTATTTGCATTCTGTGATGCATTAACAAGCATCAACGAGCAACAGCTGGTCACAGACACGCAGCCTCTGCAGTGCTCTAACTGTAAGTGACTGCGAGTCTGTTTCATTTCTATCCAAAATTAATATGATGGAATATGACTAAGGATTACTGTGATTATGGTAAACTCACATATCACACATACCTTAATTCACTAGCAAAAATATGTATATATTTTGGGGACCCCCTGGCTATGGGTTCCCCACTTTGGGAACCGCGGCCCTAAGACCTGAAATATCATTCTGGACGTATGGAAGGCACAAAACTGAAAACCGCGAAAACCATGACAAGATTGTCCATTCCTACACGTCACAACAAACGTCTCCTGTCCAGTCTTCATCACACACCTGACAGGGTGAGCCCAGGTTTCAGCTTAGTAGTTGCTAAACTTCTGAGGCGGCCTTGCTGACATGCGACCCCTATGGTGATCAGAAAATGGTCGCCAGATTTGATGCAGGCTGCCACAGCTGACGAAGGTACCCAATCATCACAGCCATGCTTCGCTCCCCTTAATGGCCAGCGTTTCTTTCCATTCCCTCCCCCCCCCCCCCCTGTCGTGTGCGATATCCGCGCGCAGGGGATGAAGAGAGGCCGTGGATGGAAATCTGTCAGGACTCGTCTGCTCCCGGAGCGGGACTTCGTGTATTTATGCCAAAGAAAGAAAAAAGGGGCCCAACTTTGAGTTTGAACTTTTGAAATGTAATAAAGCACTTTCTTTAAAAAAAAAAATCCCCCTCTCCCCTTGTCTTTCTTTTTGCCTTCCCCTCTGCCCCAAACCGCTGGCAGATGTGGAGGTCTTTAGTAATGTGAGCCTCCTTGTGTTGAGCTGGGAAAATGGGAGCCAGCACTCATTTTCTCGAAAAGGCCCAAGAACTCTTCCTCCTCCTCACAACTAGTCCCAATAACTGCCGTGCAAGTCAAGGGGGTGAACAATGGGGCCCGAGATGAAAAGACCAAAAACAACCACTGAATGCTGGACCAATTCAAAAATTAATAGCAGGCATTTCTTGAGGGTTTTCATCTTTCCTCTGGTTTTTCGGGGAGGGCTCCATCCGAGTACTGCCAGATTCCTGGTCTATTTATTCAGTCACTTGCTTAAAAAAAAAAAGGGGAAAAAAAGAATCCATTCATCCTAGGGTTGCTGGCACTCTTGAGGTCCAATTTCGGTTGCCATGTTTGTTTGGTCTGCAGCGGAGAATGACATGAACCCGGAGCTGAGAGAGCCAGGGTGACATGTCTCTTCCCTTGTCTCTAGCTGCTCTCAGCCACTGTTGCCATGCCTTTCCCCCCGCCCCCCATCCCCTCCCACCCCTCACTGGTGCGAGTAGGAAAACAGGGAAGCCAGGCCACTCCCTCCACCCTGTACACACTTTGTAGTGGACGGAGTGGGTTCAACCCTGACTATACGGAACGCACAGCCCCCGAGACCTGGCCAATTCACCCTTTGTCAAGTCCCTCCCGTGGTTGTGCCCGTGCGTTGGACAAAAATATTTTCTCTCCATCTGCTACCATTGAAATAACGTGTTTTTCAGTTGCTTCGTATTGATATTCTGCACATTCAATTCTTATTTTAAACGTAATGTCAGTAAAAAAAGGAACATCACAAGTGCAGCATGGTGACTGGGCATATCATGATTGTTTGTTTTTAGTTCTAGTTTTTTTTCCCCAAAAAATTTGAAAGAGCCTGCTGGTTAGTCAGTCAGGGACAAAATCAGAAGGCTGACAAATGGTGTATTAACTATTATCCCTGCAAAATATTTTCATATGGTATCCGATGTAGGTTTATTATTCTGTCCCGTGCTGGCCCCGGCACTTCATAAATCCGTCTGGGGTGATTTGGTACGGTTTACGTAAATAACGATGATGGAAGGTGATACTGCTCTCCTCTTTGTCTAGCTCTCTCCCCGTTCACTGGAAAGTCCCTGTCAGTGGTGGAAAAAGTACTCAAATGTTTTACTTTAAGTAAAATTATAAATATTGCAATGTTGATGTAGATCGGCTATTTTCAAATGGTCCGAAATGTATATGGGACTGAAGTGGTTTACGGTATTTTCTAAAATCGCCAAAGTAACTAGTAACTACATATTTAAGCATGGTTCTGTGATGTAGTGGAGTAGAAGTAAAAGTACAGAAAATTGGAAATACTCGAGTAAAGTATAAATATTTACCAGCTCAGTGGACTTGTGGTTAGAGTGTCCGACCCTGAAACTGGGAGGTCGGGGTTCCATCCCCGGCCGGGTCATACCAAAGACTACCTGCTTGACACTCAGCATCAATGGGTTAGATCGGGGGTCAAATCAACTAATCAAATTATTCCCGAGCGCGGCACGGCTGCAGCTCACTGCTCCTTGGCGGCGACTCACCGCTCCAAGAGATGGGTCAAATTTACCACCTTTAGAGTTTATGCTATGAGTGTAAGTTATCTCATCCAAGTGTGTGTGCGTGTGTGTGTGTGTGTAGGAGTATCTGGACCTGTGCGCCCCAGCTGAGCAGTATTCCCCCAGCTTCCCCGACACTCGTAGCTCTTGCTCCTCTGGTGACGACTCTGTGTTTTCCCATGACCCGCTACCGGACGAGCCCTGCCTCCCCAAGTACCAGCACATCAACGGCGGTGTCAAAACATGAGGCCCTTCAAACCTCCTCCTCGGGCCCGGGCCTCCACCACCACCCTCAGCCCCCCGCCCCCCCAAGCCCAAACTTCTGCCTCCGAAACTCCAACGTGATCTGGCCCATCCCTCATCACAAACACACACGTGTATGCGTAACTGCACGCAGGCGCACACACACACACACACACACACACTTCCACACTTCCACGGTACCCCCCTCCTCCCTACAACTTCCTGCCCTCCCCCCCCCCCCCCCCCCCCATCAACCCCGCTGGTTCCCAATGGACAAATGAACCTGTACGGGAGTGGGCTGGCGGGAGCGCTGCTGTCACACATGCACGCACGCACACACACACACATTCAAATGTTCACACACGTTTAAGGAGAGGGCAGGGACCTTGCAAGACTTCTTCCTTTACTGACTGAATGAATGGATGGATGGATGATTCCAGGTGTAGCTCTCTTCGCGCCATTGTTTTGTTGTTGTTTGTTTTTGTGTTTTTTTTGTCATTTTGCGTTCTCGCGTTGTTCTTGTTTTGGAGAAATACGTGACGTGATTCCATTCCGTTGGCTGGCCGGCATTCCGAGACTTTTGTTGATTGTCGGTCGATCCCAGAGGGATGTTGATCCCAGAGGAATGTAATATGGACCATTCTGAACTTAAAACAAGGGACTGCAAGAGGATGACGCAATAGGAAAACCTAACAAACCAGAGAACAGGAGAAGAAGAGTGCAATATACAGACACTGCCTCTCGTTTATTTTGTTATACGGTCGCATTTATTTTCACGTGCTCTTCTCGAAAAAGTCTGTGCAGTTATTATATGGAGAAAGAAAAAGAAAAAAAAACGATACACAGTATAATGTATAGTGCTGGGTATATTTGTAAATATATTCAAATATGTATAAATATATATTATATATTTACAGTGAATTATTTTTTGTATGGACACAGAATAACCCCATCCACCTCCTCACCCTTCCCCAACACCCCTTCCCTTCGAGTTTGAGACGGGTGTGCTTCAAATGTTGGTTGACGCACGCACGCACGCACGCGCACACACACACACACACACACACACACACACACACACACACACACACACACACACACACACACACACACACACACACATTCCAAAACACACCTGTCTTGCTCTCACTCAGTAACACACAGTTGAGTATTGGCTTTCAGGGACAGAGGTAGCATGTTAATTTATTGACTTAAAAGGTTTTTTTTTTTTTAATGAATCAAAAAGAGAGAAAAAAAGAATAAAAACAGTACAGATGAAATGATGATATTAATAATAATGATGCTGATAATAAATAATCCATTAAGTTTATGGTAATTTAAGATGATCTTTCAGCAGTAACAGAAAAAAGCTATTTTTAGTGGGTTTGAAAGATCCTGGTTTTGTAAGTTTTATATATGAATGTGAATACTTAAGTTAAATTTTAAATACTGTACATTTTATAGCCAGCTAATCCCTTTCGTATGTAGATGATGCCGTTTCTATCCAGTAATTTTTACTCTTTCTTAGGTTTGCATTAGGAAATGAGATGATTTCTGGATATTTATATATGATTGAAAGATTGAAATACCCAATAGCAATCTGTTCCTTTGAGTAGACTAAATATAGATTCCAAACTTATTTGACAGAATTGAAAGCTGAACAACAAAAAAGTATTACATCATTCAAGTGTTTTTCTTTTTTTCTACTGGACCAACTTTCAAGATGTTCTTTGCAAGTGTTCTTTCACACATTTGCGAAATAAACGGAGAAAAAAATCTTAATGTGCTAATATCTGGCTTTGTGTCTGTCCTAATCATTGCCTAGTCCTAGTCCCTAATACACAGAAAGTCTTCATGCAATAACAGTGTTTTACTCAGCAAGACCCTTCCTACTCTCTCCCTGCCTGGCCCCTCCGCTTCCTACTCTCCCCCTGCTCTCCTCCTACCTGACCCCTACTCTCCTGCTACCTGACCCCTACTCTCCTCCTACCTGACCCCTACTCTCCTGCTACCTGACCCCTAATCTCCTCCTACCTACCTGCTCCTACTCTAGGTGTTGGTGATTTGAACCAGCACCTCCTACTAGGAGTATGTCGGTTTTGAACCAGCATACTTGTACTAGGTATTCTATGGATATCATCTGATTTATCCACTGGGCCACTCCTACTCTAGGTGTCAGTGATTTGAACCATCACCGCCTACTAGGAGTATGTCGGGTTTGAACCGGATTTTTTTCAAATCCTCAAAAATGATGAAAAACGGAGTGCTATAGTATGCCGTACGATATGGGCTATAGCCCATGGTCCAAAATGATGAGAAACGAGGATAACTTTTTTTTTCAAAATTTCAAAAAACATGGGCTATAACCCATCGTTTTTTCCGCAATTTCCGCAATTTTTCAAAAAATTCAAAAAATAATGTGTATAAACAAACGTTTTTTCCGCAATTTTCCACAATTCCTTCGTAAAACTCCGCAATTTTTCCGCAACTTGCTAATGTTTCTCATCCTCCGCAACACTAAATTTTTCCGGTAAATACAACACATTTAGCAGGGCACTGCAGGGAGTTGAACCCCTGTTCCGGTAAACCAGAAGTACGACACCAGTGCCTTAGCTTTTGTGTATTCAACTATTTGGGTAACATGTGAGCTTTATCCTCTAATTCATGGGCCTGGATGATGAAAAACGGCGGGCCATAGTATGCCGTACGATATTGGCTATAGCCCACGGTCCAAAATGATGAGAAACGAGGCTAACTTTTTTTTTCAAAATTTCAAAAAACATGGGCTATAACCCATCGTTTTTGTCATTTCGTCAATTTTTTCAAATCCTCAAAAATGATGAAAAACTGCGCGCTATAGTATGCCGTACGATATGGGCTATAGCCCACAGTCCAAAATGATGAGAAACGAGGCTAACTTTTTTTTTCAAAATTTCAAAAAACATGGGCTATAACCCATCGTTTTTGTCATTTCGTCATTTTTTTCAAATCTTCAAAAATGATGAAAAACGGCGCGCTATAGTATGCCATACGATATGGGCTATAGCCCATGGTCCAAAATGATGAGAAACGAGGATAACTTTTTTTTTCAAAATTTCAAAAAACATGGGCTATAACCCATCGTTTTTGTCATTTCGTCAATTTTTTCAAATCCTCAAAAATGATGAAAAACTGCACGCTATAGTATGCCGTACGATATGGGCTATAGCCCACGGTCCAAAATGATGAGAAACGAGGCTAACTTTTTTTTTCAAAATTTCAAAAAACATGGGCTATAACCCATCGTTTTTGTCATTTCGTCAATTTTTTCAAATCCTCAAAAATGATGAAAAACTGCGCGCTATAGTATGCCGTACGATATGGGCTATAGCCCACGGTCCAAAATGATGAGAAACGAGGCTAACTTTTTTTTTCCAAAATTTCAAAAAACATGGGCTATAACCCATCGTTTTTGTCATTTCGTCAATTTTTTCAAATCCTCAAAAATGATGAAAAACTGCGCGCTATAGTATGCCGTACAATATGGACTATAGCCCACGGTCCAAAATGATGAGAAACGAGGCTAACTTTTTTTTTCAAAATTTCAAAAAACATGGGCTATAACCCATCGTTTTTGTCATTTCGTCATTTTTTTCAAATCTTCAAAAATGATGAAAAACTGCGCGCTATAGTATGCCGTACGATATGGGCTATAGCCCATGGTCCAAAATGATGAGAAACGAGGATAACTTTTTTTTTCAAAATTTCAAAAAACATGGGCTATAACCCATCGTTTTTTCCGCAATTTCCGCAATTTTTCAAAAAATTCAAAAAATAATGTGTATAAACAAACGTTTTTTCCGCAATTTTCCACAATTCCTTCGTAAAACTCCGCAATTTTTCCGCAACTTGCTAATGTTTCTCATCCTCCGCAACACTAAATTTTTCCGGTAAATACAACACATTTAGCAGGGCACTGCAGGGAGTTGAACCCCTGTTCCGGTAAACCAGAAGTACGACACCAGTGCCTTAGCTTTTGTGTATTCAACTATTTGGGTAACATGTGAGCTTTATCCTCTAATTCATGGGCCTGGATGATGAAAAACGGCGGGCCATAGTATGCCGTACGATATTGGCTATAGCCCACGGTCCAAAATGATGAGAAACGAGGCTAACTTTTTTTTTCAAAATTTCAAAAAACATGGGCTATAACCCATCGTTTTTGTCATTTCGTCAATTTTTTCAAATCCTCAAAAATGATGAAAAACTGCGCGCTATAGTATGCCGTACGATATGGGCTATAGCCCACAGTCCAAAATGATGAGAAACGAGGCTAACTTTTTTTTTCAAAATTTCAAAAAACATGGGCTATAACCCATCGTTTTTGTCATTTCGTCATTTTTTTCAAATCTTCAAAAATGATGAAAAACGGCGCGCTATAGTATGCCATACGATATGGGCTATAGCCCATGGTCCAAAATGATGAGAAACGAGGATAACTTTTTTTTTCAAAATTTCAAAAAACATGGGCTATAACCCATCGTTTTTGTCATTTCGTCAATTTTTTCAAATCCTCAAAAATGATGAAAAACTGCACGCTATAGTATGCCGTACGATATGGGCTATAGCCCACGGTCCAAAATGATGAGAAACGAGGCTAACTTTTTTTTTCAAAATTTCAAAAAACATGGGCTATAACCCATCGTTTTTGTCATTTCGTCAATTTTTTCAAATCCTCAAAAATGATGAAAAACTGCGCGCTATAGTATGCCGTACGATATGGGCTATAGCCCACGGTCCAAAATGATGAGAAACGAGGCTAACTTTTTTTTTCCAAAATTTCAAAAAACATGGGCTATAACCCATCGTTTTTGTCATTTCGTCAATTTTTTCAAATCCTCAAAAATGATGAAAAACTGCGCGCTATAGTATGCCGTACAATATGGACTATAGCCCACGGTCCAAAATGATGAGAAACGAGGCTAACTTTTTTTTTCAAAATTTCAAAAAACATGGGCTATAACCCATCGTTTTTGTCATTTCGTCATTTTTTTCAAATCTTCAAAAATGATGAAAAACGGCGCGCTATAGTATGCCATACGATATGGGCTATAGCCCATGGTCCAAAATGATGAGAAACGAGGATAACTTTTTTTTTCAAAATTTCAAAAAACATGGGCTATAACCCATCGTTTTTGTCATTTCGTCAATTTTTTCAAATCCTCAAAAAAGATGAAAAACTGCACGCTATAGTATGCCGTACGATATGGGCTATAGCCCACGGTCCAAAATGATGAGAAACGAGGCTAACTTTTTTTTTCAAAATTTCAAAAAACATGGGCTATAACCCATCGTTTTTGTCATTTCGTCAATTTTTTCAAATCCTCAAAAATGATGAAAAACTGCGCGCTATAGTATGCCGTACGATATGGGCTATAGCCCACGGTCCAAAATGATGAGAAACGAGGCTAACTTTTTTTTCCAAAATTTCAAAAAACATGGGCTATAACCCATCGTTTTTGTCATTTCGTCAATTTTTTCAAATCCTCAAAAATGATGAAAAACTGCGCGCTATAGAATGCCGTACGATATGGGCTATAGCCCACGGTCCAAAATGATGAGAAACGAGGCTAACTTTTTTTTTCAAAATTTCAAAAAACATGGGCTATAACCCATCGTTTTTGTCATTTCGTAAATTTTTTCAAATCCTCAAAAATGATGAAAAACTGCGCGCTATAGTATGCCGTACGATATGGGCTATAGCCCACGGTCCAAAATGATGAGAAACGAGGCTAACTTTTTTTTTCAAAATTTCAAAAAACATGGGCTATAACCCATCGTTTTTGTCATTTCGTCATTTTTTTCAAATCTTCAAAAATGATGAAAAACGGCGCGCTATAGTATGCCGTACGATATGGGCTATAGCCCACGGTCCAAAATGATGAGAAACGAGGCTAACTTTTTTTTTCAAAATTTCAAAAAACATGGGCTATAACCCATCGTTTTTGTCATTTCGTCATTTTTTTCAAATCTTCAAAAATGATGAAAAACGGCGCGCTATAGTATGCCGTACGATATGGGCTATAGCCCACGGTCCAAAATGATGAGAAACGAGGCTAACTTTTTTTTTCAAAATTTCAAAAAACATGGGCTATAACCCATCGTTTTTGTCATTTCGTCAATTTTTTCAAATCCTCAAAAATGATGAAAAACTGCGCGCTATAGTATGCCGTACAATATGGACTATAGCCCACGGTCCAAAATGATGAGAAACGAGGCTAACTTTTTTTTTCAAAATTTCAAAAAACATGGGCTATAACCCATCGTTTTTGTCATTTCGTCATTTTTTTCAAATCTTCAAAAATGATGAAAAACGGCGCGCTATAGTATGCCGTACGATATGGGCTATAGCCCACGGTCCAAAATGATGAGAAACGAGGCTAACTTTTTTTTTCAAAATTTCAAAAAACATGGGCTATAACCCATCGTTTTTGTCATTTCGTCAATTTTTTCAAATCCTCAAAAATGATGAAAAACTGCGCGCTATAGTATGCCGTACGATATGGGCTATAGCCCACGGTCCAAAATGATGAGAAACGAGGCTAACCTTTTTTTTCAAAATTTCAAAAAACATGGGCTATAACCCATCGTTTTTGTCATTTCGTCAATTTTTTCAAATCCTCAAAAATGATGAAAAACTGCGCGCTATAGTATGCCGTACAATATGGGCTATAGCCCACGGTCCAAAATGATGAGAAACGAGGCTAACTTTTTTTTTCAAAATTTCAAAAAACATGGGCTATAACCCATCGTTTTTGTAATTTCGTCATTTTTTTCAAATCTTCAAAAATGATGAAAAACGGCGCGCTATAGTATGCCGTACGATATGGGCTATAGCCCACGGTCCAAAATGATGAGAAACGAGGCTAACCTTTTTTTTCAAAATTTCAAAAAACATGGGCTATAACCCATCGTTTTTGTCATTTCGTCAATTTTTTCAAATCCTCAAAAATGATGAAAAACTGCGCGCTATAGTATGCCGTACGATATGGGCTATAGCCCACGGTCCAAAATGATGAGAAACGAGGCTAACTTTTTTTTTCAAAATTTCAAAAAACATGGGCTATAACCCATCGTTTTTGTCATTTCGTCATTTTTTCAAATCATCAAAAATGATGAAAAACGGCGCGCTATAGTATGCCGAACGATATGGGCTATAGCACACGGTCCAAAATGATGAGAAACGAGGCTAACTTTTTTTTTCAAAATTTCAAAAAACATGGGCTATAACCCATCGTTTTTGTCATTTCGTCAATTTTTTCAAATCCTCAAAAATGATGAAAAACTGCGCGCTATAGTATGCCGTAAGATATGGGCTATAGCCCACGGTCCAAAATGATGAGAAACGAGGCTAACTTTTTTTTTCAAAATTTCAAAAAACATGGGCTATAACCCATCGTTTTTGTCATTTCGTCAATTTTTTCAAATCCTCAAAAATGATGAAAAACTGCGCACTATAGTATGCCGTACGATATGGGCTATAGCCCACGGTCCAAAATGATGAGAAACGAGGCTAACTTTTTTTTTCAAAATTTCAAAAAACATGGGCTATAACCCATCGTTTTTGTCATTTCGTCAATTTTTTCAAATCCTCAAAAATGATGAAAAACTGCGCGCTATAGTATGCCGTACAATATGGGCTATAGCCCACGGTCCAAAATGATGATAAACGAGGCTAACTTTTTTTTTCAAATTTTCAAAAAACATGGGCTATAACCCATCGTTTTTGTCATTTCGTCATTTTTTTCAAATCTTCAAAAATGATGAAAAACGGCGCGCTATAGTATGCCGTACGATATGGGCTATAGCCCACGGTCCAAAATGATGAGAAACGAGGCTAACTTTTTTTTTCAAAATTTCAAAAAACATGGGCTATAACCCATCGTTTTTGTCATTTCGTCAATTTTTTCAAATCCTCAAAAATGATGAAAAACTGCGCGCTATAGTATGCCGTACGATATGGGCTATAGCCCACGGTCCAAAATGATGAGAAACGAGGCTAACTTTTTTTTTCAAAATTTCAAAAAACATGGGCTATAACCCATCGTTTTTGTCATTTCGTCATTTTTTTCAAATCTTCAAAAATGATGAAAAACGGCGCGCTATAGTATGCCGTACGATATGGGCTATAGCCCACGGTCCAAAATGATGAGAAACGAGGCTAACTTTTTTTTTCAAAATTTCAAAAAACATGGGCTATAACCCATCGTTTTTGTCATTTCGTCATTTTTTCAAATCATCAAAAATGATGAAAAACGGCGCGCTATAGTATGCCGTACGATATGGGCTATAGCACACGGTCCAAAATGATGAGAAACGAGGCTAACTTTTTTTTTCAAAATTTCAAAAAACATGGGCTATAACCCATCGTTTTTGTCATTTCGTCAATTTTTTCAAATCCTCAAAAATGATGAAAAACTGCGCGCTATAGTATGCCGTACGATATGGGCTATAGCGCACGGTCCAAAATGATGAGAAACGAGGCTAACTTTTTTTTTCAAAATTTCAAAAAACATGGGCTATAACCCATCGTTTTTGTCATTTCGTCAATTTTTTCAAATCCTCAAAAATGATGAAAAACTGCGCACTATAGTATGCCGTACGATATGGGCTATAGCCCACGGTCCAAAATGATGAGAAACGAGGCTAACTTTTTTTTTCAAAATTTCAAAAAACATGGGCTATAACCCATCGTTTTTGTCATTTCGTCAATTTTTTCAAATCCTCAAAAATGATGAAAAACTGCGCGCTATAGTATGCCGTACAATATGGGCTATAGCCCACGGTCCAAAATGATGAGAAACGAGGCTAACTTTCTTTTTCAAAATTTCAAAAAACATGGGCTATAACCCATCGTTTTTGTCATTTCGTCATTTTTTTTAAATCTTCAAAAATGATGAAAAACGGTGCGCTATAGTATGCCGTACGATATGGGCTATAGCCCACGGTCCAAAATGATGAGAAACGAGGCTAACTTTTTTTTCAAAATTTCAAAAAACATGGGCTATAACCCATCGTTTTTGTCATTTCGTCATTTTTTCAAATCTTCAAAATGATGAAAAACGGCGCGCTATAGTATGCCGTACGATATGGGCTATAGCCCACGGTCCAAAATGATGAGAAACGAGGCTAACTTTTTTTTTCAAAATTTCAAAAAACATGGGCTATAACCCATCGTTTTTGTCATTTCGTCAATTTTTTCAAATCCTCAAAAATGATGAAAAACTGCGCGCTATAGTATGCCGTACGATATGGGCTATAGCCCACGGTCCAAAATGATGAGAAACGAGGCTAACTTTTTTTTTCAAAATTTCAAAAACATGGGCTATAACCCATCGTTTTTGTCATTTCGTAATTTTTTTCAAATCTTCAAAAATGATGAAAAACGGCGCGCTATAGTATGCCGTACGATATGGGCTATAGCCCACGGTCCAAAATGATGAGAAACGAGGCTAACCTTTTTTTTCAAAATTTCAAAAAACATGGGCTATAACCATCATTTTTGTCATTTCGTCAATTTTTTCAAATCCTCAAAAATGATGAAAAACTGCGCGCTATAGTATGCCGTACGATATGGGCTATAGCCCACGGTCCAAAATGATGAGAAACGAGGCTAACTTTTTTTTTCAAAATTTCAAAAAACATGGGCTATAACCCATCGTTTTTGTCATTTCGTCAATTTTTTCAAATCCTCAAAATGATGAAAAACTGCGCGCTATAGTATGCCGTACGATATGGGCTATAGCCCACGGTCCAAAATGATGAGAAACGAGGCTAACTTTTTTTTTCAAAATTTCAAAAAACATGGGCTATAACCCATCGTTTTTGTCATTTCGTCATTTTTTTCAAATCTTCAAAAATGATGAAAAACGGCGCGCTATAGTATGCCGTACGATATGGGCTATAGCCCACGGTCCAAAATGATGAGAAACGAGGCTAACTTTTTTTTTCAAAATTTCAAAAAACATGGGCTATAACCCATCGTTTTTGTCATTTCGTCAATTTTTTCAAATCCTCAAAAATGATGAAAAACTGCGCGCTATAGTATGCCGTACGATATGGGCTATAGCCCACGGTCCAAAATGATGAGAAACGAGGCTAACTTTTTTTTCCAAAATTTCAAAAAACATGGGCTATAACCCATCGTTTTTGTCATTTCGTCAATTTTTTCAAATCCTCAAAAATGATGAAAAACTGCGCGCTATAGAATGCCGTACGATATGGGCTATAGCCCACGGTCCAAAATGATGAGAAACGAGGCTAACTTTTTTTTTCAAAATTTCAAAAAACATGGGCTATAACCCATCGTTTTTGTCATTTCGTAAATTTTTTCAAATCCTCAAAAATGATGAAACTGCGCGCTATAGTATGCCGTACGATATGGGCTATAGCCCACGGTCCAAAATGATGAGAAACGAGGCTAACTTTTTTTTTCAAAATTTCAAAAAACATGGGCTATAACCCATCGTTTTTGTCATTTCGTCATTTTTTTCAAATCTTCAAAAATGATGAAAAACGGCGCGCTATAGTATGCCGTACGATATGGGCTATAGCCCACGGTCCAAAATGATGAGAAACGAGGCTAACTTTTTTTTTTCAAAATTTCAAAAACATGGGCTATAACCCATCGTTTTTGTCCATTTCGTCATTTTTTTCAAATCTTCAAAAATGATGAAAAACGGCGCGCTATAGTATGCCGTACGATATGGGCTATAGCCCACGGTCCAAAATGATGAGAAACGAGGCTAACTTTTTTTTTCAAAATTTCAAAAAACATGGGCTATAACCCATCGTTTTTGTCATTTCGTCAATTTTTTTCAAATCCTCAAAAATGATGAAAAACTGCGCGCTATAGTATGCCGTACAATATGGACTATAGCCCACGGTCCAAAATGATGAGAAACGAGGCTAACTTTTTTTTTCAAAATTTCAAAAAACATGGGCTATAACCCATCGTTTTTGTCATTTCGTCATTTTTTTCAAATCTTCAAAAATGATGAAAAACGGCGCGCTATAGTATGCCGTACGATATGGGCTATAGCCCACGGTCCAAAATGATGAGAAACGAGGCTAACTTTTTTTTTCAAAATTTCAAAAAACATGGGCTATAACCCATCGTTTTTGTCATTTCGTCAATTTTTTCAAATCCTCAAAAATGATGAAAAACTGCGCGCTATAGTATGCCGTACGATATGGGCTATAGCCCACGGTCCAAAATGATGAGAAACGAGGCTAACTTTTTTTTTCAAAATTTCAAAAAACATGGGCTATAACCCATCGTTTTGTCATTTCGTCAATTTTTTCAAATCCTCAAAAATGATGAAAAACTGCGCGCTATAGTATGCCGTACAATATGGGCTATAGCCCACGGTCCAAAATGATGAGAAACGAGGCTAACGTTTTTTTTCAAAATTTCAAAAAACATGGGCTATAACCCATCGTTTTTGTAATTTCGTCATTTTTTTCAAATCTTCAAAATGATGAAAAACGGCGCGCTATAGTATGCCGTACGATATGGGCTATAGCCCACGGTCCCAAAATGATGAGAAACGAGGCTAACCTTTTTTTTCAAAATTTCAAAAAACATGGGCTATAACCCATCGTTTTTGTCATTTCGTCAATTTTTTCAAATCCTCAAAAATGATGAAAAACTGCGCGCTATAGTATGCCGTACGATATGGGCTATAGCCCACGGTCCAAAATGATGAGAAACGAGGCTAACTTTTTTTTTCAAAATTTCAAAAAACATGGGCTATAACCCATCGTTTTTGTCATTTCGTCATTTTTTCAAATCATCAAAAATGATGAAAAACGGCGCGCTATAGTATGCCGAACGATATGGGCTATAGCACACGGTCCAAAATGATGAGAAACGAGGCTAACTTTTTTTTTCAAAATTTCAAAAAACATGGGCTATAACCCATCGTTTTTGTCATTTCGTCAATTTTTTCAAATCCTCAAAAATGATGAAAAACTGCGCGCTATAGTATGCCGTAAGATATGGCTATAGCCCACGGTCCAAAATGATGAGAAACGAGGCTAACTTTTTTTTTCAAAATTTCAAAAACATGGGCTATAACCCATCGTTTTTGTCATTTCGTCAATTTTTTCAAATCCTCAAAAATGATGAAAAACTGCGCGCTATAGTATGCCGTACAATATGGGCTATAGCCCACGGTCCAAAATGATGAGAAACGAGGCTAACTTTTTTTTTCAAAATTTCAAAAAAACATGGGCTATAACCCATCGTTTTTGTCATTTCGTCATTTTTTTCAAATCTTCAAAATGATGAAAAACTGCGCGCTATAGTATGCCGTACGATATGGGCTATAGCCCACGGTCCAAAATGATGAGAAACGAGGCTAACTTTTTTTTTCAAAATTTCAAAAAACATGGGCTATAACCCATCGTTTTTGTCATTTCGTCATTTTTTTAAATCTTCAAAAATGATGAAAAACGGTGCGCTATAGTATGCCGTACGATATGGGCTATAGCCCACGGTCCAAAATGATGAGAAACGAGGCTAACTTTTTTTTTCAAAATTTCAAAAAACATGGGCTATAACCCATCGTTTTTGTCATTTCGTCATTTTTTTCAAATCTTCAAAAATGATGAAAAACGGCGCGCTATAGTATGCCGTACGATATGGGCTATAGCCCACGGTCCAAAATGATGAGAAACGAGGCTAACTTTTTTTTCCAAAATTTCAAAAAACATGGGCTATAACCCATCGTTTTTGTCATTTCGTCAATTTTTTCAAATCCTCAAAAATGATGAAAAACTGCGCGCTATAGTATGCCGTACGATATGGGCTATAGCCCACGGTCCAAAATGATGAGAAACGAGGCTAACTTTTTTTTCAAAATTTCAAAAAACATGGGCTATAACCCATCGTTTTTGTCATTTCGTAATTTTTTTCAAATCTTCAAAAATGATGAAAAACGGCGCGCTATAGTATGCCGTACGATATGGGCTATAGCCCACGGTCCAAAATGATGAGAAACGAGGCTAACCTTTTTTTTCAAAATTTCAAAAAACATGGGCTATAACCCATCGTTTTTGTCATTTCGTCAATTTTTTCAAATCCTCAAAAATGATGAAAAACTGCGCGCTATAGTATGCCGTACGATATGGGCTATAGCCCACGGTCCAAAATGATGAGAAACGAGGCTAACTTTTTTTTTCAAAATTTCAAAAAACATGGGCTATAACCCATCGTTTTTGTCATTTCGTCAATTTTTTCAAATCCTCAAAAATGATGAAAAACTGCGCGCTATAGTATGCCGTACTATATGGGCTATAGCCCACGGTCCAAAATGATGAGAAACGAGGCTAACTTTTTTTTTCAAAATTTCAAAAAACATGGGCTATAACCCATCGTTTTTGTCATTTCGTCATTTTTTTCAAATCTTCAAAAATGATGAAAAACGGCGCGCTATAGTATGCCGTACGATATGGGCTATAGCCCACGGTCCAAAATGATGAGAAACGAGGCTAACTTTTTTTTTCAAAATTTCAAAAAACATGGGCTATAACCCATCGTTTTTGTCATTTCGTCAATTTTTTCAAATCCTCAAAAATGATGAAAAACTGCGCGCTATAGCATGCCGTACGATATGGGCTATAGCCCACGGTCCAAAATGATGAGAAACGAGGCTAACTTTTTTTTCAAAATTTCAAAAAACATGGGCTATAACCCATCGTTTTTGTCATTCGTCAATTTTTTCAAATCCTCAAAAATGATGAAAAAACTGCGCGCTATAGTATGCCGTACAATATGGGCTATAGCCCACGGTCCAAAATGATGAGAAACGAGGCTAACTTTTTTTTTCAAAATTTCAAAAAACATGGGCTATAACCCATCGTTTTTGTCATTTCGTCATTTTTTTCAAATCTTCAAAAATGATGAAAAACTGCGCGCTATAGTATGCCGTACGATATGGGCTATAGCCCACGGTCCAAAATGATGAGAAACGAGGCTAACTTTTTTTTTCAAAATTTCAAAAAACATGGGCTATAACCCATCGTTTTTGTCATTTCGTCAATTTTTTCAAATCCTCAAAAATGATGAAAAACTGCGCGCTATAGCATGCCGTACGATATGGGCTATAGCCCACGGTCCAAAATGATGAGAAACGAGGCTAACTTTTTTTTTCAAAATTTCAAAAAACATGGGCTATAACCCATCGTTTTTGTCATTTCGTCAATTTTTTCAAATCCTCAAAAATGATGAAAAACTGCGCGCTATAGTATGCCGTACAATATGGGCTATAGCCCACGGTCCAAAATGATGAGAAACGAGGCTAACTTTTTTTTTCAAAATTTCAAAAAACATGGGCTATAACCCATCGTTTTTGTCATTTCGTCATTTTTTTCAAATCTTCAAAAATGATGAAAAACTGCGCGCTATAGTATGCCGTACGATATGGGCTATAGCCCACGGTCCAAAATGATGAGAAACGAGGCTAACTTTTTTTTTCAAAATTTCAAAAAACATGGGCTATAACGCATCGTTTTTGTCATTTCGTCAATTTTTTCAAATCCTCAAAAATGATGAAAAACTGCGCGCTATAGTATGCCGTACGATATGGGCTATAGCCCACGGTCCAATAAATGATGAGAAACGAGGCTAACTTTTTTTTTCAAAATTTCAAAAAACATGGGCTATAACCCATCGTTTTTGTCATTTCGTCATTTTTTTCAAATCTTCAAAAATGATGAAAAACGGCGCGCTATAGTATGCCATACGATATGGGCTATAGCCCATGGTCCAAAATGATGAGAAACGAGGATAACTTTTTTTTTCAAAATTTCAAAAAACATGGGCTATAACCCATCGTTTTTGTCATTTCGTCAATTTTTTCAAATCCTCAAAAATGATGAAAAACTGCACGCTATAGTATGCCGTACGATATGGGCTATAGCCCACGGTCAAAATGATGAGAAACGAGGCTAACTTTTTTTTTCAAAATTTCAAAAAACATGGGCTATAACCCATCGTTTTTGTCATTTCGTCAATTTTTTCAAATCCTCAAAAATGATGAAAAACTGCGCGCTATAGTATGCCGTACGATATGGGCTATAGCCCACGGTCCAAAATGATGAGAAACGAGGCTAACTTTTTTTTTCCAAAATTTCAAAAAACATGGGCTATAACCCATCGTTTTTGTCATTTCGTCAATTTTTTCAAATCCTCAAAAATGATGAAAAACTGCTCGCTATAGTATGCCGTACGATATGGGCTATAGCCCACGGTCCAAAATGATGAGAAACGAGGCTAACTTTTTTTTTCAAATTTTCAAAAAACATGGGCTATAACCCATCGTTTTTGTCATTTCGTCAATTTTTTCAAATCCTCAAAAATGATGAAAAACTGCGCGCTATAGTATGCCGTACAATATGGGCTATAGCCCACGGTCCAAAATGATGAGAAACGAGGCTAACTTTTTTTTTCAAAATTTCAAAAAACATGGGCTATAACCCATCGTTTTTGTCATTTCGTCAATTTTTTCAAATCTCAAAAATGATGAAAAACTGCGCGCTATAGTATGCCGTACGATATGGGCTATAGCCCACGGTCCAAAATGATGAGAAACGAGGCTAACTTTTTTTTTCAAAATTTCAAAAAACATGGGCTATAACCCATCGTTTTTGTCATTTCGTCAATTTTTTCAAATCCTCAAAAATGATGAAAAACTGCGCGCTATAGCATGCCGTACGATATGGGCTATAGCCCACGGTCCAAAATGATGAGAAACGAGGCTAACTTTTTTTTTCAAATTTCAAAAAACATGGGCTATAACCCATCGTTTTTGTCATTTCGTCAATTTTTTCAAATCCTCAAAAATGATGAAAAACTGCGCGCTATAGTATGCCGTACAATATGGGCTATAGCCCACGGTCCAAAATGATGAGAAACGAGGCTAACTTTTTTTTTCAAAATTTCAAAAAACATGGGCTATAACCCATCGTTTTTGTCATTTCGTCATTTTTTTCAAATCTTCAAAAATGATGAAAAACTGCGCGCTATAGTATTGCCGTACGATATGGGCTATAGCCCACGGTCCAAAATGATGAGAAACGAGGCTAACTTTTTTTTTCAAAATTTCAAAAAACATGGGCTATAACCCATCGTTTTTGTCATTTCGTCAATTTTTTCAAATCCTCAAAAATGATGAAAAACTGCGCGCTATAGTATGCCGTACAATATGGGCTATAGCCCACGGTCCAAAATGATGAGAAACGAGGCTAACTTTTTTTTTCAAAATTTCAAAAAACATGGGCTATAACCCATCGTTTTTGTCATTTCGTCATTTTTTTCAAATCTTCAAAAATGATGAAAAACTGCGCGCTATAGTATGCCGTACGATATAGTATGCCGTACGATATGGGCTATAGCCCACGGTCCAAAATGATGAGAAACGAGGCTAACTTTTTTTTTCAAAATTTCAAAAAACATGGGCTATAACCCATCGTTTTTGTCATTTCGTCAATTTTTTCAAATCCTCAAAAATGATGAAAAACTGCGCGCTATAGTATGCCGTACGATATGGGCTATAGCCCACGGTCCAAAATGATGAGAAACGAGGCTAACTTTTTTTTTCAAAATTTCAAAAAACATGGGCTATAACCCATCGTTTTTGTCATTTCGTCATTTTTTTCAAATCTTCAAAAATGATGAAAAACGGCGCGCTATAGTATGCCATACGATATGGGCTATAGCCCATGGTCCAAAATGATGAGAAACGAGGATAACTTTTTTTTCAAAATTTCAAAAAACATGGGCTATAACCCATCGTTTTTGTCATTTCGTCAATTTTTTCAAATCCTCAAAAATGATGAAAAACTGCACGCTATAGTATGCCGTACGATATGGGCTATAGCCCACGGTCCAAAATGATGAGAAACGAGGCTAACTTTTTTTTTCAAAATTTCAAAAAACATGGGCTATAACCCATCGTTTTTGTCATTTCGTCAATTTTTTCAAATCCTCAAAAATGATGAAAAACTGCGCGCTATAGTATGCCGTACGATATGGGCTATAGCCCACGGTCCAAAATGATGAGAAACGAGGCTAACTTTTTTTTCAAAATTTCAAAAAACATGGGCTATAACCCATCGTTTTTGTCATTTCGTCAATTTTTTCAAATCCTCAAAAATGATGAAAAACTGCGCGCTATAGTATGCCGTACGATATGGGCTATAGCCCACGGTCCAAAATGATGAGAAACGAGGCTAACTTTTTTTTTCAAAATTTCAAAAAACATGGGCTATAACCCATCGTTTTTGTCATTTCGTAAATTTTTTCAAATCCTCAAAATGATGAAAAACTGCGCGCTATAGTATGCCGTACGATATGGGCTATAGCCCACGGTCCAAAATGATGAGAAACGAGGCTAACTTTTTTTTTTCAAAATTTCAAAAAACATGGGCTATAACCCATCGTTTTTGTCATTTCGTCATTTTTTTCAAATCTTCAAAAATGATGAAAAACGGCGCGCTATAGTATGCCGTACGATATGGGCTATAGCCCACGGTCCAAAATGATGAGAAACGAGGCTAACTTTTTTTTTCAAAATTTCAAAAAACATGGGCTATAACCCATCGTTTTTGTCATTTCGTCATTTTTTTCAAATCTTCAAAAATGATGAAAAACGGCACGCTATAGTATGCCGTACGATATGGGCTATAGCCCACGGTCCAAAATGATGAGAAACGAGGCTAACTTTTTTTTTCAAAATTTCAAAAAACATGGGCTATAACCATCGTTTTTGTCATTTCGTCAATTTTTTCAAATCCTCAAAAATGATGAAAAACTGCGCGCTATAGTATGCCGTACAATATGGGCTATAGCCCACGGTCCAAAATGATGAGAAACGAGGCTAACTTTTTTTTTCAAAATTTCAAAAAACATGGGCTATAACCCATCGTTTTTGTCATTTCGTCATTTTTTTCAAATCTTCAAAAATGATGAAAAACGGCGCGCTATAGTATGCCGTACGATATGGGCTATAGCCCACGGTCCAAAATGATGAGAAACGAGGCTAACTTTTTTTTCAAAATTTCAAAAAACATGGGCTATAACCCATCGTTTTTGTCATTTCGTCAATTTTTTCAAATCTCAAAAATGATGAAAAACTGCGCGCTATAGTATGCCGTACGATATGGGCTATAGCCCACGGTCCAAAATGATGAGAAACGAGGCTAACTTTTTTTTTCAAAATTTCAAAAAACATGGGCTATAACCCATCGTTTTTGTCATTTCGTCATTTTTTCAAATCATCAAAAATGATGAAAAACGGCGCGCTATAGTATGCCGTACGATATGGGCTATAGCCCACGGTCCAAAATGATGAGAAACGAGGCTAACTTTTTTTTTCAAAATTTCAAAAAACATGGGCTATAACCCATCGTTTTTGTCATTTCGTCATTTTTTTCAAATCTTCAAAAATGATGAAAAACTGCGCGCTATAGTATGCCGTACGATATGGGCTATAGCCCACGGTCCAAAATGATGAGAAACGAGGCTAACTTTTTTTTTCAAAATTTCAAAAAACATGGGCTATAACCCATCGTTTTTGTCATTTCGTCAATTTTTTCAAATCCTCAAAAATGATGAAAAACTGCGCGCTATAGTATGCCGTACGATATGGGCTATAGCCCACGGTCCAAAATGATGAGAAACGAGGCTAACTTTTTTTTTCAAAATTTCAAAAAACATGGGCTATAACCCATCGTTTTTGTCATTTCGTCAATTTTTTCAAATCCTCAAAAATGATGAAAAACTGCGCGCTATAGTATGCCGTACGATATGGGCTATAGCCCACGGTCCAAAATGATGAGAAACGAGGCTAACTTTTTTTTTCAAAATTTCAAAAAACATGGGCTATAACCCATCGTTTTTGTCATTTCGTCAATTTTTTCAAATCCTCAAAAATGATGAAAAACTGCGCGCTATAGTATGCCGTACGATATGGGCTATAGCCCACGGTCCAAAATGATGAGAAACGAGGCTAACTTTTTTTTTCAAAATTTCAAAAAACATGGGCTATAACCCATCGTTTTTGTCATTTCGTCATTTTTTTCAAATCTTCAAAAATGATGAAAAACGGCGCGCTATAGTATGCCGTACGATATGGGCTATAGCCCACGGTCCAAAATGATGAGAAACGAGGCTAACCTTTTTTTTCAAAATTTCAAAAAACATGGGCTATAACCCATCGTTTTTGTCATTTCGTCAATTTTTTCAAATCCTCAAAAATGATGAAAAACTGCGCGCTATAGTATGCCGTACGATATGGGCTATAGCCCACGGTCCAAAATGATGAGAAACGAGGCTAACTTTTTTTCAAAATTTCAAAAAACATGGGCTATAACCCATCGTTTTTGTCATTTCGTCATTTTTTCAAATCATCAAAAATGATGAAAAACGGCGCGCTATAGTATGCCGTACGATATGGGCTATAGCACACGGTCCAAAATGATGAGAAACGAGGCTAACTTTTTTTTTCAAAATTTCAAAAAACATGGGCTATAACCCATCGTTTTTGTCATTTCGTCAATTTTTTCAAATCCTCAAAAATGATGAAAAACTGCGCGCTATAGTATGCCGTAAGATATGGGCTATAGCCACGGTCCAAAATGATGAGAAACGAGGCTAACTTTTTTTTTCAAAAATTCAAAAAACATGGGCTATAACCCATCGTTTTTGTCATTTCGTCAATTTTTTCAAATCCTCAAAATGATGAAAAACTGCGCCTATAGTATGCCGTACGATATGGGCTATAGCCCACGGTCCAAAATGATGAGAAACGAGGCTAACTTTTTTTTTCAAAATTTCAAAAACATGGGCTATAACCCATCGTTTTTGTCATTTCGTCAATTTTTTCAAATCCTCAAAAATGATGAAAAACTGCGCGCTATAGTATGCCGTACAATATGGGCTATAGCCCACGGTCCAAAATGATGAGAAACGAGGCTAACTTTTTTTTTCAAAATTTCAAAAAACATGGGCTATAACCCATCGTTTTTGTCATTTCGTCAATTTTTTCAAATCCTCAAAAATGATGAAAAACTGCGCGCTATAGTATGCCGTACGATATGGGCTATAGCCCACGGTCCAAAATGATGAGAAACGAGGCTAACTTTTTTTTTCAAAATTTCAAAAAACATGGGCTATAACCCATCGTTTTTGTCATTTCGTCAATTTTTTCAAATCCTCAAAAATGATGAAAAACTGCGCGCTATAGTATGCCGTACGATATGGGCTATAGCCCACGGTCCAAAATGATGAGAAACGAGGCTAACTTTTTTTTCAAATTTCAAAAAACATGGGCTATAACCCATCGTTTTTGTCATTTCGTCATTTTTTCAAATCTTCAAAATGATGAAAAACGGCGCGCTATAGTATGCCGTACGATATGGGCTATAGCCCACGGTCCAAAATGATGAGAAACGAGGCTAACTTTTTTTTTCAAAATTTCAAAAAACATGGGCTATAACCCATCGTTTTTGTCATTTCGTCAATTTTTTCAAATCCTCAAAAATGATGAAAAACTGCGCGCTATAGCATGCCGTACGATATGGGCTATAGCCCACGGTCCAAAATGATGAGAAACGAGGCTAACTTTTTTTTTCAAAATTTCAAAAAACATGGGCTATAACCCATCGTTTTTGTCATTTCGTCAATTTTTTCAAATCCTCAAAAATGATGAAAAACTGCGCGCTATAGTATGCCGTACGATATGGGCTATAGCCCACGGTCCAAAATGATGAGAAACGAGGCTAACTTTTTTTTTCAAAATTTCAAAAAACATGGGCTATAACCATCGTTTTTGTCATTTCGTCATTTTTTCAAATCCTCAAAAATGATGAAAAACTGCGCGCTATAGTATGCCGTACAATATGGGCTATAGCCCACGGTCCAAAATGATGAGAAACGAGGCTAACTTTTTTTTTCAAAATTTCAAAAAACATGGGCTATAACCCATCGTTTTTGTCATTTCGTCATTTTTTCAAATCCTCAAAAATGATGAAAAACTGCGCCTATAGTATGCCGTACGATATGGGCTATAGCCCACGGTCCAAAATGATGAGAAACGAGGCTAACTTTTTTTTTCAAAATTTCAAAAACATGGGCTATAACCCATCGTTTTTGTCATTTCGTCAATTTTTTCAAATCCTCAAAATTATGAAAAACTGCGCGCTATAGTATGCCGTACAATATGGGCTATAGCCCACGGTCCAAAATGATGAGAAACGAGGCTAACTTTTTTTTTCAAAATTTCAAAAAACATGGGCTATAACCCATCGTTTTTGTCATTTCGTCATTTTTTTAAATCTTCAAAAATGATGAAAAACGGCGCGCTATAGTATGCCGTACGATATGGGCTATAGCCCACGGTCCAAAATGATGAGAAACGAGGCTAACTTTTTTTTTCAAAATTTCAAAAAACATGGGCTATAACCCATCGTTTTTGTCATTTCGTCAATTTTTCAAATCCTCAAAATGATGAAAAACTGCGCGCTATAGTATGCCGTACGATATGGGCTATAGCCCACGGTCCAAAATGATGAGAAACGAGGCTAACTTTTTTTTTCAAAATTTCAAAAAACATGGGCTATAACCCATCGTTTTTGTCATTTCGTAATTTTTTTCAAATCTTCAAAAATGATGAAAAACGGCGCGCTATAGTATGCCGTACGATATGGGCTATAGCCCACGGTCCAAAATGATGAGAAACGAGGCTAACTTTTTTTTCAAAATTTCAAAAAACATGGGCTATAACCCATCGTTTTTGTCATTTCGTCAATTTTTTCAAATCCTCAAAAATGATGAAAAACTGCGCGCTATAGTATGCCGTACGATATGGGCTATAGCCCACGGTCCAAAATGATGAGAAACGAGGCTAACTTTTTTTTTCAAAATTTCAAAAAACATGGGCTATAACCCATCGTTTTTGTCATTTCGTCAATTTTTTCAAATCCTCAAAAATGATGAAAAACTGCGCGCTATAGTATGCCGTACAGATATGGGCTATAGCCCACGGTCCAAAATGATGAGAAACGAGGCTAACTTTTTTTTTCAAAATTTCAAAAAACATGGGCTATAACCCATCGTTTTTGTCATTTCGTCATTTTTTTCAAATCTTCAAAAATGATGAAAAACGGCGCGCTATAGTATGCCGTACGATATGGGCTATAGCCCACGGTCCAAAATGATGAGAAACGAGGCTAACTTTTTTTTTCAAAATTTCAAAAAACATGGGCTATAACCCATCGTTTTTGTCATTTCGTCAATTTTTTCAAATCCTCAAAATGATGAAAAACTGCGCGCTATAGCATGCCGTACGATATGGGCTATAGCCCACGGTCCAAAATGATGAGAAACGAGGCTAACTTTTTTTTTCAAAATTTCAAAAACATGGGCTATAACCCATCGTTTTTGTCATTTCGTCAATTTTTTCAAATCCTCAAAATGATGAAAAACTGCGCGCTATAGTATGCCGTACAATATGGGCTATAGCCCACGGTCCAAAATGATGAGAAACGAGGCTAACTTTTTTTTTCAAAATTTCAAAAAACATGGGCTATAACCCATCGTTTTTGTCATTTCGTCATTTTTTCAAATCTTCAAAAATGATGAAAAACTGCGCGCTATAGTATGCCGTACGATATGGGCTATAGCCCACGGTCCAAAATGATGAGAAACGAGGCTAACTTTTTTTTTCAAAATTTCAAAAAACATGGCTATAACCCATCGTTTTTGTCATTTCGTCAATTTTTTCAAATCCTCAAAAATGATGAAAAACTGCGCGCTATAGTATGCCGTACGATATGGGCTATAGCCCACGGTCCAAAATGATGAGAAACGAGGCTAACTTTTTTTTTCAAAATTTCAAAAAACATGGGCTATAACCATCGTTTTTGTCATTTCGTCAATTTTTTCAAATCCTCAAAAATGATGAAAAACTGCGCGCTATAGTATGCCGTACAATATGGGCTATAGCCCACGGTCCAAAATGATGAGAAACGAGGCTAACTTTTTTTTTCAAAATTTCAAAAAACATGGGCTATAACCCATCGTTTTTGTCATTTCGTCATTTTTTTCAAATCTTCAAAAATGATGAAAAACTGCGCGCTATAGTATGCCGTACGATATGGGCTATAGCCCACGGTCCAAAATGATGAGAAACGAGGCTAACTTTTTTTTCAAAATTTCAAAAAACATGGGCTATAACCCATCGTTTTTGTCATTTCGTCAATTTTTTCAAATCCTCAAAAATGATGAAAAACTGCGCGCTATAGTATGCCGTACGATATGGGCTATAGCCCACGGTCCAAAATGATGAGAAACGAGGCTAACTTTTTTTTCAAATTTCAAAAAACATGGGCTATAACCCATCGTTTTTGTCATTTCGTCATTTTTTTCAAATCTTCAAAAATGATGAAAAACGGCGCGCTATAGTATGCCGTACGATATGGGCTATAGCCCACGGTCCAAAATGATGAGAAACGAGGCTAACTTTTTTTTTCAAAATTTCAAAAAACATGGGCTATAACCCATCGTTTTTGTCATTTCGTCAATTTTTTCAAATCCTCAAAAATGATGAAAAACTGCGCGCTATAGTATGCCGTACGATATGGGCTATAGCCCACGGTCCAAAATGATGAGAAACGAGGCTAACTTTTTTTTCAAATTTCAAAAAACATGGGCTATAACCCATCGTTTTTGTCATTTCGTCAATTTTTTCAAATCCTCAAAAATGATGAAAAACTGTGCGCTATAGTATGCCGTACGATATGGGCTATAGCCCACGGTCCAAAATGATGAGAAACGAGGCTAACTTTTTTTTTCAAAATTTCAAAAACATGGGCTATAACCCATCGTTTTGTCATTTCGTCATTTTTTCAAATCCTCAAAAATGATGAAAAACTGCGCGCTATAGTATGCCGTACAATATGGGCTATAGCCCACGGTCCAAAATGATGAGAAACGAGGCTAACTTCTTTTTTCAAAATTTAAAAAACATGGGCTATAACCCATCGTTTTTGTCATTTCGTCAATTTTTTCAAATCCTCAAAAATGATGAAAAACGGCGCGCTATAGTATGCCGTACGATATGGGCTATAGCCCACGGTCCAAAATGATGAGAAACGAGGCTAACTTTTTTTTCAAAATTTCAAAAAACATGGGCTATAACCCATCGTTTTTGTCATTTCGTCAATTTTTTCAAATCCTCAAAAATGATGAAAAACTGCGCGCTATAGTATGCCGTACGATATGGGCTATAGCCCACGGTCCAAAATGATGAGAAACGAGGCTAACTTTTTTTTTCAAAATTTCAAAAAACATGGGCTATAACCCATCGTTTTTGTCATTTCGTCAATTTTTTCAAATCCTCAAAAATGATGAAAAACTGCGCGCTATAGTATGCCGTACAATATGGGCTATAGCCCACGGTCCAAAATGATGAGAAACGAGGCTAACTTTTCTTTTTCAAAATTTCAAAAAACATGGGCTATAACCCATCGTTTTTGTCATTTCGTCAATTTTTTCAAATCCTCAAAAATATGAAAAACTGTGCGCTATAGTATGCCGTACGATATGGGCTATAGCCCACGGTCCAAAATGATGAGAAACGAGGCTAACTTTTTTTTCAAAATTTCAAAAAACATGGGCTATAACCCATCGTTTTTGTCATTTCGTCAATTTTTTCAAATCCTCAAAAATGATGAAAAACTGCAGCGCTATAGTATGCCGTACAATATGGGCTATAGCCCACGGTCCAAAATGATGAGAAACGAGGCTAACTTATTTTTTTCAAAATTTAAAAAAACATGGGCTATATAACCCATCGTTTTTGTCATTTCGTCAATTTTTTCAAATCCTCAAAAATGATGAAAAACGGCGCGCTATAGTATGCCGTACGATATGGGCTATAGCCCACGGTCCAAAATGATGAGAAACGAGGCTAACTTTTTTTTTCAAAATTTCAAAAAACATGGGCTATAACCCATCGTTTTTGTCATTTCGTCAATTTTTTCAAATCCTCAAAAATGATGAAAAACTGCGCGCTATAGTATGCCGTACAATATGGGCTATAGCCCACGGTCCAAAATGATGAGAAACGAGGCTAACTTTTTTTTTCAAAATTTAAAAAAACATGGGCTATAACCCATCGTTTTTGTCATTTCGTCAATTTTTCAAATCTTCAAAAATGATGAAAAACGGCGCGCTATAGTATGCCGTACGATATGGGCTATAGCCCACGGTCCAAAATGATGAGAAACGAGGCTAACTTTTTTTTTCAAAATTTCAAAAAACATGGGCTATAACCCATCGTTTTTGTCATTTCGTCAATTTTTTCAAATCCTCAAAAATGATGAAAAACTGCGCGCTATAGTATGCCGTACGATATGGGCTATAGCCCACGGTCCAAAATGATGAGAAACGAGGCTAACTTTTTTTTTCAAAATTTCAAAAAACATGGGCTATAACCCATCGTTTTTGTCATTTCGTCAATTTTTTCAAATCCTCAAAAATGATGAAAAACTGCGCGCTATAGTATGCCGTACAATATGGGCTATAGCCCACGGTCCAAAATGATGAGAAACGAGGCTAACTTTTTTTTTCAAAATTTCAAAAAACATGGGCTATAACCCATCGTTTTTGTCATTTCGTCATTTTTTTCAAATCTTCAAAATGATGAAAAACGGCGCGCTATAGTATGCCGTACGATATGGGCTATAGCCCACGGTCCAAAATGATGAGAAACGAGGCTAACTTTTTTTTCAAAATTTCAAAAAACATGGGCTATAACCCATCGTTTTTGTCATTTCGTCAATTTTTTTAAATCCTCAAAAATGATGAAAAACTGCGCGCTATAGTATGCCGTACGATATGGGCTATAGCCCACGGTCCAAAATGATGAGAAACGAGGCTAACTTTTTTTTCAAAATTTCAAAAAACATGGGCTATAACCCATCGTTTTTGTCATTTCGTCATTTTTTCAAATCTTCAAAAATGATGAAAAACGGCGCGCTATAGTATGCCGTACGATATGGGCTATAGCCCACGGTCCAAAATGATGAGAAACGAGGCTAACTTTTTTTTTCAAAATTTCAAAAAACATGGGCTATAACCCATCGTTTTTGTCATTTCGTCAATTTTTTCAAATCCTCAAAAATGATGAAAAACTGCGCGCTATAGTATGCCGTACGATATGGGCTATAGCCCACGGTCCAAATGATGAGAAACGAGGCTAACTTTTTTTTCAAAATTTCAAAAAACATGGGCTATAACCCATCGTTTTTGTCATTTCGTCATTTTTTCAAATCTCAAAAATGATGAAAAACTGCGCGCTATAGTATGCCGTACGATATGGGCTATAGCCCACGGTCCAAAATGATGAGAAACGAGGCTAACTTTTTTTTCAAAATTTCAAAAAACATGGGCTATAACCCATCGTTTTTGTCATTTCGTCAATTTTTTCAAATCCTCAAAAATGATGAAAAACTGCGCGCTATAGTATGCCGTACGATATGGGCTATAGCCCACGGTCCAAAATGATGAGAAACGAGGCTAACTTTTTTTTCAAAATTTCAAAAAACATGGGCTATAACCCATCGTTTTTGTCATTTCGTCAATTTTTTCAAATCCTCAAAAATGATGAAAAACTGCGCGCTATAGTATGCCGTACGATATGGGCTATAGCCCACGGTCCAAAATGATGAGAAACGAGGCTAACTTTTTTTTTCAAAATTTCAAAAAACATGGGCTATAACCCATCGTTTTTGTCATTTCGTCATTTTTTCAAATCCTCAAAAATGATGAAAAACGGCGCGCTATAGTATGCCGTACGATATGGGCTATAGCCCACGGTCCAAAATGATGAGAAACGAGGCTAACTTTTTTTTTCAAAATTTCAAAAAACATGGGCTATAACCCATCGTTTTTGTCATTTCGTCAATTTTTTCAAATCCTCAAAAATGATGAAAAACTGCGCGCTATAGTATGCCGTACGATATGGGCTATAGCCCACGGTCCAAAATGATGAGAAACGAGGCTAACTTTTTTTTTCAAAATTTCAAAAAACATGGGCTATAACCCATCGTTTTTGTCATTTCGTCAATTTTTTCAAATCCTCAAAAATGATGAAAAACGGCGCGCTATAGTATGCCGTACGATATGGGCTATAGCCCACGGTCCAAAATGATGAGAAACGAGGCTAACTTTTTTTTTCAAAATTTCAAAAAACATGGGCTATAACCCATCGTTTTTGTCATTTCGTCATTTTTTCAAATCCTCAAAAATGATGAAAAACTGCGCGCTATAGTATGCCGTACGATATGGGCTATAGCCACGGTCCAAAATGATGAGAAACGAGGCTAACTTTTTTTTTCAAAATTTCAAAAAACATGGGCTATAACCCATCGTTTTTGTCATTTCGTCAATTTTTTCAAATCCTCAAAAATGATGAAAAACTGCGCGCTATAGTATGCCGTACGATATGGGCTATAGCCCACGGTCCAAAATGATGAGAAACGAGGCTAACTTTTTTTTTCAAAATTTCAAAAAACATGGGCTATAACCCATCGTTTTTGTCATTTCGTCATTTTTTTCAAATCTTCAAAAATGATGAAAAACGGCGCGCTATAGTATGCCGTACGATATGGGCTATAGCCCACGGTCCAAAATGATGAGAAACGAGGCTAACTTTTTTTTTCAAAATTTCAAAAAACATGGGCTATAACCCATCGTTTTTGTCATTTCGTCAATTTTTTCAAATCTCAAAAATGATGAAAAACGGCGCGCTATAGTATGCCGTACGATATGGGCTATAGCCCACGGTCCAAAATGATGAGAAACGAGGCTAACTTTTTTTTTCAAAATTTCAAAAAACATGGGCTATAACCCATCGTTTTTGTCATTTCGTCAATTTTTTCAAATCTCAAAAATGATGAAAAACTGCGCGCTATAGTATGCCGTACGATATGGGCTATAGCCCACGGTCCAAAATGATGAGAAACGAGGCTAACTTTTTTTTCAAAATTTCAAAAAACATGGGCTATAACCCATCGTTTTTGTCATTTCGTAATTTTTTTCAAATCTTCAAAAATGATGAAAAACGGCGCGCTATAGTATGCCGTACGATATGGGCTATAGCCCACGGTCCAAAATGATGAGAAACGAGGCTAACTTTTTTTTCAAAATTTCAAAAAACATGGGCTATAACCCATCGTTTTTGTCATTTCGTCAATTTTTTCAAATCCTCAAAAATGATGAAAAACTGCGCGCTATAGTATGCCGTACGATATGGGCTATAGCCCACGGTCCAAAATGATGAGAAACGAGGCTAACTTTTTTTTTCAAAATTTCAAAAACATGGGCTATAACCCATCGTTTTTGTCATTTCGTCAATTTTTTCAAATCCTCAAAAATGATGAAAAACTGCGCGCTATAGTATGCCGTACGATATGGGCTATAGCCCACGGTCCAAAATGATGAGAAACGAGGCTAACTTTTTTTTTCAAAATTTCAAAAAACATGGGCTATAACCCATCGTTTTTGTCATTTCGTAATTTTTTCAAATCTTCAAAATGATGAAAAACGGCGCGCTATAGTATGCCGTACGATATGGGCTATAGCCCACGGTCCAAAATGATGAGAAACGAGGCTAACCTTTTTTTTCAAAATTTCAAAAAACATGGGCTATAACCCATCGTTTTTGTCATTTCGTCATTTTTTCAAATCCTCAAAAATGATGAAAAACTGCGCGCTATAGTATGCCGTACGATATGGGCTATAGCCCACGGTCCAAAATGATGAGAAACGAGGCTACTTTTTTTTTCAAAATTTCAAAAAACATGGGCTATAACCCATCGTTTTTGTCATTTCGTCAATTTTTTCAAATCCTCAAAAATGATGAAAAACTGCGCGCTATAGTATGCCGTACGATATGGGCTATAGCCCACGGTCCAAAATGATGAGAAACGAGGCTAACTTTTTTTTTCAAAATTTCAAAAAACATGGGCTATAACCCATCGTTTTTGTCATTTCGTCATTTTTTTCAAATCTTCAAAAATGATGAAAAACGGCGCGCTATAGTATGCCGTACGATATGGGCTATAGCCCACGGTCCAAAATGATGAGAAACGAGGCTAACTTTTTTTTCAAAATTTCAAAAAACATGGGCTATAACCCATCGTTTTTGTCATTTCGTCAATTTTTTCAAATCCTCAAAAATGATGAAAAACTGCGCGCTATAGTATGCCGTACGATATGGGCTATAGCCCACGGTCCAAAATGATGAGAAACGAGGCTAACTTTTTTTTTCAAAATTTCAAAAAACATGGGCTATAACCCATCGTTTTTTGTCATTTCGTCATTTTTTCAAATCATCAAAAATGATGAAAAACGGCGCGCTATAGTATGCCGTACGATATGGGCTATAGCCCACGGTCCAAAATGATGAGAAACGAGGCTAACTTTTTTTTCAAATTTCAAAAACATGGCTATAACCCATCGTTTTTGTCATTTCGTCAATTTTTTCAAATCCTCAAAAATGATGAAAAACTGCGCGCTATAGTATGCCGTACGATATGGGCTATAGCCCACGGTCCAAAATGATGAGAAACGAGGCTAACTTTTTTTTTCAAAATTTCAAAAAACATGGGCTATAACCCATCGTTTTTGTCATTTCGTCATTTTTTTCAAATCTCAAAAATGATGAAAAACGGCGCGCTATAGTATGCCGTACGATATGGGCTATAGCCCACGGTCCAAAATGATGAGAAACGAGGCTAACCTTTTTTTTCAAAATTTCAAAAAACATGGGCTATAACCCATCGTTTTTGTCATTTCGTCAATTTTTTCAAATCCTCAAAAATGATGAAAAACTGCGCGCTATAGTATGCCGTACGATATGGGCTATAGCCCACGGTCCAAAATGATGAGAAACGAGGCTAACTTTTTTTTTCAAAATTTCAAAAAACATGGGCTATAACCCATCGTTTTTGTCATTTCGTCAATTTTTTCAAATCCTCAAAAATGATGAAAAACTGCGCGCTATAGTATGCCGTACGATATGGGCTATAGCCCACGGTCCAAAATGATGAGAAACGAGGCTAACTTTTTTTTTCAAAATTTCAAAAAACATGGGCTATAACCCATCGTTTTTGTCATTTCGTCAATTTTTTCAAATCCTCAAAAATGATGAAAAACTGCGCGCTATAGTATGCCGTACGATATGGGCTATAGCCCACGGTCCAAAATGATGAGAAACGAGGCTAACTTTTTTTTCAAAATTTCAAAAAACATGGCTATAACCCATCGTTTTTGTCATTTCGTCAATTTTTTCAAATCTTCAAAAATGATGAAAAACTGCGCGCTATAGTATGCCGTACGATATGGGCTATAGCCCACGGTCCAAAATGATGAGAAACGAGGCTAACTTTTTTTTCAAATTTCAAAAAACATGGGCTATAACCCATCGTTTTTGTCATTTCGTCAATTTTTTCAAATCTCAAAATGATGAAAAACTGCGCGCTATAGTATGCCGTACGATATGGGCTATAGCCCACGGTCCAAAATGATGAGAAACGAGGCTAACTTTTTTTTTCAAAATTTCAAAAAACATGGGCTATAACCCATCGTTTTTGTCATTTCGTCATTTTTTCAAATCCTCAAAAATGATGAAAAACTGCGCGCTATAGTATGCCGTACGATATGGGCTATAGCCCACGGTCCAAAATGATGAGAAACGAGGCTAACTTTTTTTTTCAAAATTTCAAAAAACATGGGCTATAACCCATCGTTTTTGTCATTTCGTCATTTTTTTCAAATCTCAAAAATGATGAAAAACGGCGCGCTATAGTATGCCGTACGATATGGGCTATAGCCCACGGTCCAAAATGATGAGAAACGAGGCTAACTTTTTTTTTCAAAATTTCAAAAAACATGGGCTATAACCCATCGTTTTTGTCATTTCGTCAATTTTTTCAAATCCTCAAAAATGATGAAAAACTGCGCGCTATAGTATGCCGTACATATGGGCTATAGCCCACGGTCCAAAATGATGAGAAACGAGGCTAACTTTTTTTTTCAAATTTCAAAAACATGGGCTATAACCCATCGTTTTTGTCATTTCGTCAATTTTTTCAAATCCTCAAAAATGATGAAAAACTGCGCGCTATAGTATGCCGTACGATATGGGCTATAGCCCACGGTCCAAAATGATGAGAAACGAGGCTAACTTTTTTTTTCAAAATTTCAAAAAACATGGGCTATAACCCATCGTTTTTGTCATTTCGTCAATTTTTTCAAATCTCAAAAATGATGAAAAACTGCGCGCTATAGTATGCCGTACGATATGGGCTATAGCCCACGGTCCAAAATGATGAGAAACGAGGCTAACTTTTTTTTTCAAAATTTCAAAAAACATGGGCTATAACCCATCGTTTTTGTCATTTCGTCAATTTTTTCAAATCCTCAAAAATGATGAAAAACTGCGCGCTATAGTATGCCGTACGATATGGGCTATAGCCCACGGTCCAAAATGATGAGAAAACGAGGCTAACTTTTTTTTTCAAAATTTCAAAAAACATGGGCTATAACCCATCGTTTTTGTCATTTCGTCATTTTTTTCAAATCTCAAAAATGATGAAAAACTGCGCGCTATAGTATGCCGTACAATATGGGCTATAGCCCACGGTCCAAAATGATGAGAAACGAGGCTAACTTTTTTTTTCAAAATTTCAAAAACATGGGGCTATAACCCATCGTTTTTGTCATTTCGTCATTTTTTCAAATCTTCAAAAATGATGAAAAAACTGCGCGCTATAGTATGCCGTACGATATGGGCTATAGCCCACGGTCCAAATGATGAGAAACGAGGCTACTTTTTTTTTCAAAATTTCAAAAAACATGGGCTATAACCCATCGTTTTTGTCATTTCGTCAATTTTTTCAAATCCTCAAAAATGATGAAAAACTGCGCGCTATAGCATGCCGTACGAATATGGGCTATAGCCCACGGTCCAAAATGATGAGAAACGAGGCTAACTTTTTTTTCAAAATTTCAAAAAACATGGGCTATAACCCATCGTTTTTGTCATTTCGTCAATTTTTTCAAATCCTCAAAAATGATGAAAAACTGCGCGCTATAGTATGCCGTACAATATGGGCTATAGCCCACGGTCCAAAATGATGAGAAACGAGGCTAACTTTTTTTTTCAAAATTTCAAAAACATGGGCTATAACCCATCGTTTTTGTCATTTCGTCATTTTTTTCAAATCTTCAAAAATGATGAAAAAC